>NW_007013871.1:0-86260 GCF_000164805.1 Carlito syrichta
CACTGCACTCCAGCCTGGGCGACAGAGTGAGGCTCCAACTCAAATAAATAAATAAATAAAATAAAATAAAAAATCATCTTTTCTGACTGCTATGGATTGTCTAGGAAGGGATTTAAAGACTGATACCTACCTTATCTGCAGAAGACCAAGGAGAGGGATTTGTGCCCACTCTGTCAGGGTCATGAAGGTGGGCTAACTTTTAAGGACACCATCCTAGTATTTCATATCATTTGCATGTAGAAGGGAAAAGGAGTGACACTGGGTTTTGAAAAGTCAGATCATTTCTTTTAAGGGTTACAAAACGGGCAGGGTGGTGGCTCACGTCTATAATCCCAGCACTTTGGAAGACTAAGGCAAGAGAATTGCTTGAGCAGAAGTTTGAGACCACCATGGGTACCATAAAAAGACCTTATCTTTACAAAAAAAGAAAAAAAATCAAAAAACTTAGCCAGACATGGTGCCTGTGATCCCAGCTACTTTGGAGACTGAGCAGGGAGGTTTGTTTGAGTCCAGGAAGTCAGGGCTGCAGTAAACCATGATCTTGTCACAGCACTCCAGTCTGGACAATAGAGTGAGACCCCCTACTAAACAATTTTTAAAAAATTTTTTTTTAAGTTTTAAAGTGTCACAAAACACCAAGTGAAAGGCCCTTGTTCAGCAGATGGCCAGGAAATAGAGGGGAAAAAACAACAACAATAAAACAAAACCTCGTTTGAAGAATTTTTTTATTTGACCTCTGCCGAACCCTGTTTTTCACTCATAGTTTTATACTTTGTGAAAATTTTGCCACATCTGAATGTCTCAGCTGGATGTAGTGATATGAAAAATTTTTAGGTATCACTTACGAGTCTGTTGAAAAAATAACCTGAAACAAGAATTACACAATTAAGCACTCCTCTACAAATTTCCACTTCTTTTGAATGTAGTTTACCTAATACTTTCACATATATTCTTTCATTTTATCCCTTCCTAAATATATATGATGGATAACCTTATCCATACTTTTAGGAAAGACACAAAGGCTCATCTTAGGAAGATACCCAGTTGCACTGCAGTACAATCTGGAATTTCTTATTTCAACTTCAGAACTCATTCTTTTGTATCAAAATATGTGACACAAATTCTCATGTTTAAAATCACAGCCGGTTATGAGTAACTGCAGATTCTTGCAAACAGGCAGCATACCTACTAATGAAGTTACCGTCTGCTTGATAAGTGGGACTATTTTCCCAAGTGAAAACAAATTTGCTCCTTCTCAGTAGGGGAAAGATATTCTTCAGAACCCCAAATTAAAAACTACATGCGCTCCTTTCCCCTTTATCTTGTCCTAGACTCTTAATTTGGGGCCATAAAGATCAAAATGGATAAAGTATTTTAAATATGTTAAGATAGGAGGTATTGGCTATACATTTTAACAACCCTGATTTTAGCATTAAAAGATAAGAGAGATGGGTATTCTCTTACAAAAGGCTTTGGATACAATGACCCAAATTTATGAATCTTGAATAAATTTTGGCCACCTTCACTAGTTAAACAATGAAGCATATTGAAGAGATTTCAGTGGTTTCATGGAATTATGAGATTATTGAAATGCAAATGTAGATGCTGTCTTTAAACTTCAAGTCACCCTGTCATCGATCCTCTGGCAATGCAGATAACGTCTAAAAACTGGAGAAAGATGAATGCTAAATATGCTTCTGCTGTTGTTGAAGCAGAGGTCCAACACCAAAATCACTACTTTAAAAATTAGATCGAGCTGAAGCAGAAGGATCGCCGGAGCCCAGCAGGTAGAGGCTGCGGTGGCCGGGAGCGGCCACTGCACTCCAGTCTGGGCGACAGAGTGAGACTTCAACTCAAAAAAAAAAAAAAAAATTAGATGGACAGTTTTAACAGATTAACTGTCTGATTATATCTCTAAATGGTTAGACATTTAGGTTATACAATTTTGTAAATTGTTAATTAATTCCTTTGACCCATACTACTAAAATCTTTGAAATGATAATCTGTTCTTAGGGTAAGTCAAACTAACATTTGAAAATGGAAGACAAAGACCACCCCCAACCTACAGTGCAACTCCAGAATTGAATTAAAAAAAAAAAAAAAGAAAATGGAAGACATGTGGTGATATTAAACAACAAGGTGCCAAATATTTTCCTAATATTTCTCTTTGGATGACTGAAATGTCATCTTGTTGTAAAAGATATCCTCTTTGGTCACTTTTTGATTAAAATAAACCTACTAGAAAGAAGATAACACTTTCAGCTTTATGAGTTGTTAATATCTTAACAGAATTGGCTTAATTAGAAGTATTGGGAATTGGAGAAATAGAAAACATTATTAAATTTTGATGTGTGAGGATACAGGTCTGTAAAGCTCAGAGCTAATAGAGTTTAATAGGATGGGCTCAGCATCAGTATTTCAGCATAAGGGCAGAGAATGCTGAATTGTTGTGGCCAACTTTTGAAAAGTAGGGGAACTTCTGAATAGAAAGCAGAACTAGGCCATTAAGATTTTTGTTCAAGTGAATGTGTTAAGTGGCCTTTACTGTGCAGCTAACCTCTCAGATTAACTGCTCTTGCTAAAGAGAGTGCTTCTTTATTGTAGATATTAATTCATGTGGATAATTATTTTCCTTATTTCAAACAGTAATCTATTTAAGATATTAATAAATACTCTGAACTGACCTGCCCACCATGCACCTTAATACAGAAAGCATTGTGGATATGACTGACGCCTTTTCTCTGGTTCCTCCATCTCTCCCCACCCCAGCACAAGGTAACCTCACTTCTAGATTATGTGTTCCTTTGCACATTATGCAGTCATAAACTTTGTGTATCTTTACTGGTAACAATATGTTTGTATTGATTTACAAAGCTAACTCTTACTTAAGCAACACAATGCAGTCTGTAGTCTGTATTCTTTTGCAACTTGCTTTTGACATTTAAAAAAACAGCATATGTTTGTGAGATGAATGTGTCACTCTGGCTTTTTACTTCTACATGATAGTGGATTGTAGACTTTCATCATGTTCACTTTCTGATGACAGTTTTTACTATTGTAAGTAATACTGCTGTGAACATATCAATCTATGCGTGTGTATGAGAGTTTTCCTAGTGTATACATCACCTAGGAATGGATTTCATAGTATAATATATGCAATACTTTTTCAACTAGTTTACATTTTTTAACTAAATTGTTTTTCAACTAGTTTACATTTTGATTACTATTAATAGCAGTTTTTCTTGACCCACACTCTGGTGATATTTGATAGTACAAGACATTTTCCTATTGTCCAGTCTGAAAGGTGTGAAATGGCGCTTTATTAAGGTTTAAGCTCATATTTGCCTGCTTACTTAGGAGGTCTAGCACTGTCTAAAAGCTTTATTTACCCTCTACATTTTCAATATGAATTGCTTTTTTATACATTTCACTCATGTCCAATTGACTTTCTCTCTCTCTCTCTCTCACATGAGCGCGTCAGAGTTTCACTTTCTGTCACCCAGGCAAGGGGACAGTGGCACACTTACAGCTACCACAGCCTCAACCTGCTGGGTTCAGGCCATCCTTCCACCTCAGCCTTTCAAGTAACTGGAACTACTTGAAAGTCATGGGCTAATGCTAGCTAATTTTTTTTTTTTAATTTATTGTAGAGACGAGGTCTCCTCAAGTTGCCAAGGCTGGTCTGAAACCCCTGGGCTCAGGCAGTCTGGTCACCTCCACTTCCCAAAGTGCTGGGATTACAGGCATGAGCCACCTGTAATCTCAGTTGGGTTTTCTTGATTCGTGTGTGTGTGTGTGTGTGTGTGTGTGTGTGTGTGTGTCTTTCTGTGTAACTTACATTCTAACCCCTTATCAGTTGTATCACATCTTTGGTCTTCATTCTTCATGTGGTATAATTTTGTGATAATAAGCTTTAATTGATCAGCTTTATCAATATTTTACTTTATGGCATGTGCTTTGTATATATTTAAGAAAACCTTTGCTACTTCTAAGATTATAAGTATGTTTTCCTATATTGTATTCTGAAAGCTTTATAATTTTTTACCTTTCAGACTTTGAACCTTCTGAAATTGCTTCTTTGTATGGTGTGAGGTAGAGATTAGTTTTATTTTTCTGCTTTCCCCATGGAATAAGTGGTTGTTCTACTGGGTTCCTCATCATCTGTCAGTTCATTGGTCTATATTTGAGCTGTGTATTCGGTTGTATCTGTCTCTCTATCCTGTCTAAAAACTCAGTACAAATATATAGGGAGAGCAAGCAGCCTCATATTGTTCCTTATCAAAGTGTCTTCTACTTTTCTTCATTCTTTCTTGTTGTACTATTCATTCTTAAGCATAATGCAGAGTCATACTAGCTTTTTTAATTGTTCGCACACCACAAATCTCTTAAAAACAGGCTGTAAAGTCACAAGAACTTATTCTGTGTAGTGCTGTATCAAATTGCCAATGCCATCTCACAAGAACTTCTCACTAAAAGTATCATGCCAGTTATTCAACAGGAAGGTTATCTTAGATAAAGCCTGAGTAGAATAAAAAAGACCAGCCAAGAAGAAAGAAACATCTTCTTAAAACAAGATAGATGAGTTCTTCACAACATTACTGTTTAAAAATTTCCTGAGAAAGTCTTTACCATTTCTAGGTAGTTTTATAGCAATTTTAAAAATTTAAAACACATTTCTTTGTCCTAAAATTAACATTGTGCAGTTAAGCCAAACTAAAAGTTTCCTAATTCTAAAATTATGTTAGCTTCTTTATCAAGAAATTGTATGTTCCTAAAGTTTAATATAGTACATTATTATTCATTTTAAGAGTTAGGAATTATAAACAATATAGATAAGAAACTGATGTTTCCTTCTAGCCAAGTCTTTTTTAATGACAGCTATAAACTACTGAAGAACATTCAATAGTATGCAAATATATGAATCAAACTGCATTGCTGATAGGAGTTCAGAAGTGTACAGATACAGACAATTCAGGGCACATACAACACTCTTCTCAAGTAGCATAATATTTTAATCCAATAATGTAACATTGTTAATATTAAATTATTTCTGTGCTACACTAGTCAGTATAGCCACAACAATGAACTTTTCTTTTTAAAAAAATTTTTGTATTTTAAGTATGTGGGGTACAGTTCAGGAATAAGTTTACAAATGCTCATTATGCAGGTACCCTTGATGATGGGGTGTGCTCCCCCCACCCCAGCAATTTCCTACTACTGCCAATCCCTTTCTTATAGTATTACAATAGTTGTCAAGGTCTGCTTATGAGTGAGAACAAGTGATACTCGATTCTTTGTTTCTGTGATAGATCACTAGATATTATAGTCCATTTAAGTTGCTGCAAAGTTCATAATTTTGTCCTTCTTTATGACTGTCTACTATTCCATCGTGTATATGTACCACATTTTTTTAATCGAGTCCTCTTTCGATGGGCAATTTGATTGGATTCATGTTTTTGCTATTGTGAATAATGCTTCAATAAACATGTGTGTGCAAGTATCTTTTTCATACAGTGATATGAGTTCCCCCGGGTATATTCCCAACAGGGGGATTGCAGGTTCGTATGGGAGGCTGATTTTTAGATCTTTTAGGAATCGCCACACTGTTTTCCACAGAGGCTGTACTAGTTTACACTCCTACCAAGGAGTATAGAGGTGTTACCTTTTCCCTACATCCTCTCCAGCATTTTTTATTTTTTGTGTTATTGATGATGGCCATCCTGACTGGAGTTAGGTGGTATCTCAGTTTGGTTTTAATTTGCATTTCTTTGATGACTAGTGATGCTGAGCATTTTTTCATGTATCTGTTGGCTGCTTACATGTTTTCTTTTGAGTTCATATCTTTTGCCTACTTTATAATGGGCTGTGTGTTTTTTTCTTTTGGGCACGTTTGAGTTCCTTGTAGATTCCAGATGTTAAGCCTTTGTCAGATATACAGTTGCCATATTTTTTTTCCAGTCTGTGGGCTGTGTCCCCACTCTCTCAATGGCTTTTTTTTGACTTTACAAGCTTGCCACTGTGATGAGGTCTCACTTGTCTATCTTGTCTCTTATGGCATGGGCACTTGGAATTTTGATGAGGAATTGGTTGCCGGTTCCAGTTTCCATAAGGGTGTCTCCTACGTTTTCTAAGTTCTTATAGTTTAAGTTTTCAAAACAAGGATGCCTACTCTCACCCCTCCTGTTAGCATAGTATTGGAAGTCCTAACTAAAGCAATCAGACAGGAGAAGGAAATCAGGGGTATCCATATACAAAAAGAGGAAGTTAAGTTATCCTTCTTTGCAGACAACATGAATCTATACCTCGAAAACCCAAGATGATCTGTCAAAAGCCTTCTTGCACTTATAAAGGACTTTGGCAAAGTCTCAGGGTATAAAATAAATGTGCAAAAGTCAGTCGTATTCCTATACACCAAAATAAGGAAACAGAAACCCAAATAAAGAGCACAATCCTATTCGCAATAGCCACAAAAAGAAAAGAAAAGAAAAGAAATACCTTGGCATCTTACTATCCAGAGAACTGAAAGAACTTTACAATGAAAACTACAAAACACTGCTCCAATGTGACACAAACAAATGGAAAAATATTCCATGCTCGTGGATAGAAGAATAAACATTGCTCAGATGCCCATCCTACCCAAGACAATCTACAGATTTAACAAAATATCCATTAAATTACCAGCAGCATTCTTCTCAGACCTGGAAACCACAATACAGAAATTCATATGGAAACATAAACGACTATGAATAGCCAAAACAATACTCAGAAAAAACAAACAAACAAACAAACAAAGAAGTAAGCATCATGGTTCCAGACATTAAGTTTTATTATAAAGCTACAGTAATTAAAACAGCATGGTATTGGTACAAGAACAGGCATATTAACCAAAGGAACAGGATAGAGATTCCAGAAGTGAAACCTCATTTTCACAACCAACTCATCTTCAGTAAAGCCTCCACCACCAACCACAGGGGAGAGGAGGACCTATTCAGTAAAGGGTGCTGGGAAAACTGGCTGACCACATGCAAAAGATTTAAACAAGACCCCTACCTATCACCATACACAAAAGTCAACTCTAAATGGATCAAAGACTTAAACATAAAACCTCAAACTCTAAGAACCTTAGAAAATGTAGGAGACACCCTATGGAAATTGGAATTGGCAACCAATTCCTGACCAAAACCCCAAGTACCCAGGCTGTAAGAGATAAGATAGGCAAGTGGACCTCATCAAACTGACAACCTTCTGCAACACTAAAAAAGCCATTGAGAAAGCAGGTCACAGCCCACAGACTGGTGAAAAATATCTGCCAACGATATGTCTGACAAAGGCCTAACATCCAGGACCTACAAGGAACTCAAACGTGCCGAAAAGAAAAAAACAAACAAACCCATTACAAAGTGGGTCAAAGATATAAAGAGACACCTCTCAAAAGAAGACATACAAGCAGTCAACAGATACATGAAAGCATGTTCAGTCTCACTAGTCATCAAAGAAATGCAAATTAAAACCATACCTAACTCTAGTCAGGATGGCCGTCATCAAAAACTCAAAAAACAACAGATGCTGGAGAGGATGCGAGGAAAAGGGAACACTTCTACACTGTTGGTGGGAGTGTAAATTAGTAAATCTCTGTGGAAAAGAGTGTGGCGATTCCTAAAAGATCTATAAGTTGCCCTCCCAGAAGACCCTGCAATCCCCCTACTGGGAATATATCCAGAGGAACTCAAATCACTCTATGAAAAAGATACCTGCACATACATGTTTATTGCAACATTATTTACAATAGCAAAAGCATGGGACCAACCGTGCTGTCCATCAAAAGAGAACTGGATTAAAAAAATGTGCTACATACACATGATGAAATATTATGTAGCCATAAAAAGGACAAAATTATGAACTTTGCAGCAACTTGGATGGACTTAGAGACTATAATACTGAGTGATCTATCACAGAAACAAAGAATCAAGTATCACATGTTCTCACTCATAAGCGAAACTTGAACAACTATCATCATACTACAGAAAAACGATTGGCCGTAGTGGGGAACTGCCAGGGTTGGGGGGCACACCCCAACAAGGGTACCTGCATAATGAACATTTGTGTACCTCATCTGAATTTTACCCCACATATTTAAAATTAAAAATTATAAAATATTCTTCTAATGGTTCTACTATTTAAAATCACTGCTAGAGTGATGCCTTGTTATAGATAATTCATGGTGTCACATTAGCCCGTCTACAGTTGTTTTCTCACATATCTCAACTTCAATGTCAGGAATTCGCTTTGATCTAGAATGAGAATCCCTAGGAAAGAATGCCGTTCCATTTAATGATGGGGACATGGAAATAACAAGAACAATGTTATAACTGAATTTGTGTTATATAAGACCACATCTTAACCTAAATGGAAATGATAGAGGAAAATATAAATAGAATTAAATCCTAATTTGACTATGGCAAAGTATACTAAACTGTGATAACTGTGACAGTTTTGTTTTACAAGTTTTTTTCTCTTTTCCAGTCCACTAGTCTTGTTAGTCTATTTGTCTGAAAGAAGACAGTCAAATAGTGGTAATGAGTACTGGTGGTTCAACAATTTGATTAGTTTATTGAATTACTTATTTTTAAAAATCAGGATGGGGCAGCTTGGACAGCACATGTTGTCAGGAACTCAGTACTTTTTGGTTAGGTATCACTATTTTTCACTTTTCTTCAAGGTCAAAGAAATGCCTTTCAGTGCATAAATTCCACCAGAATATTTTAGTATGTTCTAAAATGATGATGTCTAGCATCTAATCAAATTAAAGTTCAAGAAGTAGTTCTGATACTGTTGATTAACAAGAATAGCTAATATAAAGATATACTATTTGTTGTCACTCAGTTTTGTTTCTTTAAGGCCATTTTAATTTTACCATCAGAAAAGGCAATATTTAGTTAATAGGAAACAGAGATTCACTTGGGTTCAGGATAACATTTTATTTCAGTAATGTTTTCTTCCTAACTGGATTCATATGTCATCTTATGCTCTGTTAATATTAAAACTCCAAATTTTGAAATTTTAAGTTAGATGGAAACGCCTTTTTCTAACCTTTCCTTAAAAAATTAAGTTAGCTGGTATAGACTTAAAAATCAATAGTTGACAGAATTTTGAAGAAATTATTCCATGGGTTTTGTTATTCATTGTTGCTGGTGCTGTATCTAAGAATTTCCGTATCTGAATTTCATAGGACCTAATTTGGAGTGTTGATTTCATTGTCTCCTGGCTTTTGTTCATGGTGTTATATTTTCTGGGATTTTTTGGTTAAACTTTACCTGTGGGAATTATGTGAACCCACGGTTGTTTCTTTCCAATGAAGATTTGTGTTTGTTTCTTGTAGCTACTTCAGGGAGCTATCTACCTAAATCACGTCAACTTTAGTTGTTGATTTTCCAGACCACACAAATATGCATCCAGAGTTGAAAAGTGCATGCCCGTGGTTATAAATTCTTAAAGAAGGCTTTTCTTCTTCACCCAGAACCAAGGTTGAAGCAGACAGGTGGTAGATGTTTTCTAAATTAATCATTTAGTGAAAATGTAACTCTTCAGGGATCTCACCTTCAAGTAGCGGTCGCAGTTACCTCCCACTTTTCCTAGGTGAGAAGTCTAGTATCCTGTTCAAATACTTGTCCAGAGACAGATTCTAGATTACTGAAACTGACACATTTCTTCAGGGTAGTTTTATATGTAATGATTCTTACCATTGTGGTTTCCTGTTTTGTCTTAATATTTAGCCTCCAAATATTTCCCTTATTTGGGGGACACTTCTGTTTCCCAAAACAATTTCTTTTAAAAGGTATCAGTTTAATCCAGTATTTCTAGGTGTTTTATTCCAGAGGTATTTTTAGCCAGTCATACATATATATATATATTTTGTTTTGTTTTGTTTTTGAGTTGGAGTCTCACTCTGTCGGCCAGACCGGAGTGCAGTGGCCGCTACTGGCCACCGCAGCCTCGACCTGCTGGGCTCCAGCAATCCTTCTGCCTCAGCCTTCCAAGTAGCTGGAACTACAGGCGCGTGCCACCACGCCCGACTGATTTTTGATTTATTGTAGAGATGAGGTCTCGCCAAGTTGCCCAGGCGGGTCTCAAACCCGCGGGCTCAGGCAATCCACTCACCTCAGCCTCCCAAAGGCACGGGATTACAGGCTGAGCCACTGAGCCCGGCTGCCAGCCATATTTTTAAAGTGGACTCGTTTATCTGTTTATAATTTTTGAAAGTCGTTTGTGTGTGTGTGCGTCAAAACGCTGACATTAGCTAGGTTAAATAGCATTTTATATATTGCCTTTCTGTAGAACATCGTATTTTAAGAAGTGACTGTGGAAATGAGCCTTATCACTATGATGTTTTTACAAAGGACTTATTGATATATTTACTGACTGATAGCTTCAAAGTGAAACAAACAAAAACATATTTTTGGTTATTATTTTTATACTCCTAACATATTTTCAGGGTCAGTGTAAGCAAAAATCTCTTTCAAATACCAGTTATATCCACCAGTTAGATTATAAAACAGAATTAATTATTTTTTATTGTTGCCCACACTAATGGATAGCATTAATGGGAATTATTTTATTAAAATCTTCTCTCCAGATTGTTATAGCAGTATGCCTAAACAACTCAAATAATGAAAAGATCTTCTGAACATTCATCAAAAGAGAATTCAGTGTACTAGAAATTATGAAAGAAAAAATACTAGTAGCAATATAGCATTGTTAAGGAAAATAATAAAAATTAACACATTGTTTCTCCACTAGTTTTTATATTTTCATTTTTTCCTGAACATAGATGTGAAATCTCAAACAATATATACACTTTATTAAGTAAATTAAGTACTTATTAGCAATAATTAGTTTCCTTGGGATAACCAGTTATTAATATGCTGTACTTTTCTGAATTTTTCAGCATACAGGTATGCTATTAATTTTATCCCCCTTACTATATATACTGCCTTATACATTGCTTTTAGTTGAATACATTGCAAAAAATCCTTCTATTTTAGTGCTAATACAGTGGTAGCCCACTCTTTTCATAGGCTTCAGAGAATCACATCGTGTAGAGGTATCATAACTTATGTAATCTCTTTCCTCTTGATGGCTACTAGGTGGATCCTACATTTTTCACCATTGGAACGACTATTTTTGTACATACGACTTTTCATTCTTACATAAGACTTGTATAGCATAAATTTTCAGAAATATAATGGACAGTATGTACCTATACATGTCCCAAAATATGATATATAGTAGCTCCCCTTCTCAAAATGTTGAACCAATTAATGTTCTTAATAATTGTGTATCAGAATTCCTGTTTTACATGACTGTTGATCTTGAGTACCAGCCATTGTTCAACTTTTCCTAATTTAATAAAATACAAGCACATTTTACTTATTTAATTTCTATGTCTATAATAATGAAGATCTGAAACATAGAGGATTTACCATATTATTATAATGGGCAAGATTTTGTTGTCACTATATGTTCTCTACCTGTGACAAAAAATAACGGAAAATTAGGTACCCTATCGACATCAAAACCTTTCCTCAAAAAAGTCAGTTTTCAGTTGTCTCATGAGAATTTAGTAGTGGAAGGAAAAGATGTGGTTGCTGCCTCATTTTATCTCACACCCACCTCCCAACACCCCGCTCCTTCTCCTCCCTTCTCCCAAGAAAAGGCCACAGACTTGAGAATCTCGGCTGTCTTCCAGGATTTAAAGCATATCAGCAAACTAATCTTCTCCTAGTTGAGTTAAAGAAATATTTTAGCTTTCAGACAGAAGTGTGGCGTTACATAGATACAGCCAAAGGGTTTTTGATAACCTATTCTTCATATCAGACACTGACAGTTCACATTGTGTAATATTCAACTTAATAATATTTTCTTGGGTTTTGTTGCTTGAAAATGTCCTAAACTACTATCTCCCAGCTTGAGTCATTTAGTGTATTTGTTCCTGCATCAGAAAATAAAATTAAAAACAGTTCTCTGTCAGTTGTAATGCTTTAAGCTTGATATTTGATTTATAATAAAAGTGAATAGTATCTATTTTCCTATAGTAGTTTCTCTATGTACTATAAAGCCCTTTACAAATAATATTTAAGAATCTGGTCATTTTGAGAATGAGTAAATAATATGAAAATCATTATGAATGCAATTTATTTACAGTATTAAATCAGTGGAGGTGGTTTTTTCTTTCATTGTATAAATAGACACTCGATTGGAATGCAGACACTCTTTAAAAGTCTTACAAGTTATTTTATAATATTAAGCCTGTATCTAAAAAGACCAGGAAGATCATAACATCACTATTTAACCTTTATGTATTGTATATCTCTAAATATGTCTAGGTGTATTTCTGTTTCTCTAAAATAAACACCTGGATAAATTAAGATATCTATGCTAACATTAAATTTAAAGAGATTATTTTACTTTGCTGGAAATAAATAAAAACGTTATAAAGGTAGCAGAGCTATTTCATTTACAACTTCTTAATTTAAAATTGAACTGTCAGCTGGGCTCAGTGGCTCAGTCTGTAATCCCGTGCCTTGGGAGGCTGAGGTGAGTGAATTGCCTAAGCCTGTGGGTTCGAGACCCACCTGGGCAACTTGGCGAGACCTCATCTCTACAATAAATTAAAAATGAGCGGGGCATGGTAGCGCACGCCTGTCGTTCCAGCTACTTGGACGGCTGAGGTGGAAGGATCGCCGGAGCCCAGCGGGTCGAGGCTGCGGTGGCCGGGAGCGGCCACTGCACTCCAGTCTGGGCAACAGTGAGACTCCAACTCAAAAAAATAAAATAAAATAAGATAAAATAAATAAAATAAAATTGAACTGTCTGCTTATATTACCTACAATGTGTATTCAAATATCTTTGTAATTGTAAACTATACCAAAATGATTTATGTAAAATTTCTTATTTGTATTTTCATCATTGTTTTTTCCTATGTTCATTAATATGTCTTTTTCTTTGAAATTATAGACTGTTAGCTGATTTCTATAAAAATGAGTACAGCAATTAAACCTTTTAAAGTTCTAGTCTCAGATTCTACTTCTGCTGAATATATGGTTGATTATATTAAATGTTGTTAGAGTCATTTAATGAGTGCTTACTATGTACAGAGCACTTTAAGTGCAATGAAAAATACAAACTACAATAGCAAGGCTATCTGACTGGCAGTGACTAGCTAGTGCATTTGAGTGTCAGGGAACAGGAAGGCCAAAAACCTCAGACACCTGATGAGGTTTATTCAACAATCTGTGTAGTTGATGCAAATATCTAGTTCCTTGCTCTTGTGTGATGCTGAGAATTTCTTTGCATCAGGAAGGTAGACTGCACTTTAAATTTGCTTTTTTCCAAGACGTTCATTATTCTCACCTCCAGCCAGCTGCTCTCTTATACTTCACCTCCATAAACTGTTCCCTAATGATTTTACCTTAAGACCCCAGAGCTTTTGTTTGCCTCAGACTTGCAGAACTGATCCCTCAGGCAAGGTAAACCAAACTGCAGCATAGATCACCCTTAAAAGCTGGCAGAATGTGTGTATGCCTTTGCTACTCATGTTTCCTCTCCTTGTCCCACTCTCATCACGACACAGTAGAGCAGTTGTGCATGGCTGTTCATTTTCATCTTATCTTTTATAAACCTCACCCACGATTGTCTGGTAATTCCCGCTTCTCAATGCCCATGACTGTTCACAGCGAAGATGAAGTAGATCAAATCTCTAGCATCTGGGAACTTGAAGTCCGTGAATTCACATGGATGTTGCTTGAAAAACTCCTGACAAAAGTAGGTTACTGGATTGTCTTCTAGGAACATAAAACCCACTGACACATCCCTTTCCAGAAGCGTTGGAGAGAAGGAAATCTTCTCTTTACTAATTTACTCTCATGGCTGATAGGTTATAGGAAAAAAAACCAGACAAAACATATGGCATGTGTGTTTACCTAGTGCAAGGGACTACAGATGACATAGAGAAGTACAGTACTTTGTGGGGAGGTAAAATATAGCTCCCTTTGGAAATTATTTGTAACTGTTATTGCTTTTTAGGACATGCTCCTTCATGGTAGCTGGACTTGTTTATTGTTACTGTTATTATTATATTCTGAGGACTGGAATGGACATAGGTATGAAGACTGAAGGTAGAAAGTGATGCTGGACAAGTTATTCTGCAAAATAAAGTGAGAAGTGATGGTGCTGACCAGCGACATGAAAAAACAACTTTTTTAAAAGTTAGAGGTAGGATACTGTGCATTGTTTGATACAGAATAGTAGAAGAGATACAAGGGAGTGAGGAAGTTTTGGAAATTGCATAGTGAGATTAAAGAAGTCAAATGTCAAAATGTGATTCTGCTCTGTGACACCACCAAATCTCTGCAAAGGGGACTAAACGGAGGAGATGTTGACTGCATTTAGTATCCTTATTGCAAGCAATGGAGAGTCCAAACACCACATACCAGCTTCTGGAGGGGGCAGAAAAACCACCCTACGAGGGCATGTGGGTTACACGTATGAAAAGGTCGTAACTTATGAGAGCACGGCCAGTTCTGAATGACAGCATCAGCAGGAAGCAGTTCATGCACTCACAAGTGGGCTAGTCAGGAAATATTTCATGAAGTGACGTTTCGATGTCCTTGCCAATTTAGGTTAAAGATCACCCACTGTCTAGTCACCATCCAGCATTTTCCCGGGCCCCTCACAAAGCTCCGGAGACCTTAATGACCACAAGAAGGACGTGCACATGTGCACCTGTGGAGAATCCTCGTATCAGGGTATGGCTCCATGTTCGTTCCAGAGCCCACAGGAGGAGGCTCCAGTCCTGCTCTTAGCCTGAGCAGTGGACACTAGATCATGGTTGTTGTGCAGCCATGGCCATGGAGCAAAGGGCAGATCAGATACATCATTATTAACCCCCATAAAACTCTGACACAAAAGCATTTCCTTTAAAGTTTTGGGCCATTTTCTGCCTACTTTATGGAACAGAGGAGCAAACTGCATCCTTTGAAGTGTTCTAAAAAAAGATGTATTGCCAATTTATGACATGATATCTTTAATTGCATTCTTAAAATTGATCCAAGCAAACACAAAGTGTTTATGAAGAAATATGCAAACAGCCTTGAAATAACAGCAGATTAGAATAATTAGGTATTATTCCCCGTGAAACTTAATATCCCTGGGCTATCTTTGAGTGATCGTAAATCCTACCGATACTCTTTATTGCCCACTTTAACTCCAGTCACTCACATACTCATCTTCGATATGACAGCAGGTAACACCTGGTAGTTTAAATGTTGTGGAGACATTTACAGCCCTCAGACATTGTGGGGAAACTGATATGACAGGCTCAAAATCAACCTATATTTCTCCCTGCCATACAATTCTAATTAATAAAAATCAAATTTTAGATGATACGCTGAAGAGGTAAACAGTGAGAAACACGCTGTCTGTGAGGTCAAGAATAAGGCATTGAAGTTGGCCAGACCTACGTTTGAGTCCTGGTCCCGAATTCTGGCAAGTTGCTAAAACTGCCAGTATCTTCGTGCCTCGGCGTTTCCATTCATGAGCCATGAGTAGCGTCACTTCTCTAGCTTGTATGAATATTCAATAAACTACTGCCTGTAAGCTGCTTCACATGTGCTTGGCACATATAAAGGCTCTATAAATGATAGTTATTATTTACCATTAACCTTCACATTTAAATGATCATTTGTCCAGAAGCAAAAACAGTCACTTTCATATCAAAAGCATTACAGCTACAAATAATGGCTGTTTTCTCCACTAGAATACGTTTTATATGAACAGAGACAATGTCTAGCATATTGATCATTGCATCCCCATACTGCTTGGCACATGGTAGTCAGTTATTGCACTTACTGACTTATTGAATAGATATGTATTATCTGGGGAAATTTTAGAGAATATTTATGGTCCCATACAAAAGTTTGGAAAAAATAGATATCTGCCCAGTGTCAATCAGGTGTTTGGACTGTGACAAAATAACACCTGCAAAATTTCAGTGAATCCTTTATAAAAACACCGTAGAGGTCGTCAGTGATTTGAGTTCTAATCTCATATTTTTATGGGCCACGGTTTGTTCAGTGCAATGTTGTAAGACAAAGGTACAAAATGATAAATGATATTTAATTCTATGATCTGATAGAGAAGAAAATCCACGAATACAAGAAAAAGAATGATAAGAGCCATTCAGGAAATACTGTTCAAGTGTACCATGAGTATTCAAGTAGGGAAATCTTTACTTGTTAATTTTAAACAACAGATTATTAATAACTAGCTGATACCCTTGATAACTGAGTCCTTCTATGATGTACTTATTGACTCTTTCATGATCTCTTGACCCCATCTCTACTTGCTACCCTTCACCCACTTGCTCCAGCTTGACTGGCCTTCTCACTGTTCCCCTGACGTTCCCAACACAATCCCTCTTTAGGGAGTTCTGTATTTTCTCTTTCTCTTCCCTCTGCCTGGGGTGCTCCTTTGCCAGAGTTCCACAGATCTCACCCTCTTGCTTAATGATTGTTAATAAAAGAATCACATTCTCAATGACACCTTTCACAATCATCCTAAGTAAATATTAATCACATGTACAAATTTTATATCACTCTTTTCTGTTTAATTTCTTCTCTTAAGCACTTAGCTCTAAATATAACATATTTTACTGATCTTTTTATTGCTGATTTCTCTCAGCATAAAATAAACTTTATGAGAGATTTGTTGTCTTTTTCTTAACTAGTGTGCATCCAGTGTCTGAAAAAATGTTAGCACATGGTAGGTGATCAAAATTTGTTGAGATGAAGACTAAATACAGTAATGGCTGTTTAAACATTTACAGTCCAGAAAGGTCACTCACGTACATTTGTCTTTGTGCTTCCTAACAATTCTGTGAAGTAGGTAGGATTACTTTTAACTAGAGAAATCACTGAAGACATCTTAGAGGTGATGACTCCTGAAGCATAATTAGAGAATAATATAAAAAATACTTCGTTTCCAAAATAAAATTCTTATAAGAATTCTCATGAATCTCCACTATTAGAGCAGAAGGAAGTAATATCTATGACATAGATTCTATGTGATTGTGGCTATTATTACTATTATTATTATTGTATTGGAGTCTCACTCCGTCGCCCAGGCTGGAGTGCAGTGGCACGCTCACAGCCACTGCAACCTCGACCTGCTGGGCCCCAGCGATCCATCTGCCTCAGCCACAGTCCAAGTAGCTGGACCTATAGGCGTGCGCTATCACATCTGGCTTATTTTGGGGTTTACTGTAGAGACAAGGTCTCACCAAATTGATCAACCTGGTCTCAAACCCCTGAACTCAGGCAATCCCTCACCTCGGCCTCCCAAAGTGCTCGGATTACAGACTTGAGCCACTGCTCCTGGCCTGTTGCTGGTTTTAAAAACCAGAACCAAGTTTTCAAATGTAATAAAGTGAGTTCACTGAATTGCAAGCTCTTTGAGATCACAAGTTTTATCTATTACCTGACATGTAGCATGTGCTCACTCAATCTTTGCTTAGTGGGTATGTGTTGCATTAATATAAACCCACCACTAACGGT
Organism: Carlito syrichta; assembly: GCF_000164805.1. Taxonomy (NCBI): domain Eukaryota; kingdom Metazoa; phylum Chordata; class Mammalia; order Primates; family Tarsiidae; genus Carlito; species Carlito syrichta. The sequence continues at coordinate 17,610 of NW_007013871.1, forward strand.
GGAAAATGAAGTTAAAGTGGAATAACACTATGAATTCATTCACTGATTCCTCCAACAAAACATGACTGTTTCAGTCATTTTAAAGAAGCTGTTCCTTGTCCCGAGGACATGATGATGAACTTGCATGTTGTACCTGGGTCTTCATGCAAACTCCAGGCTAGCAGGAAAGACAGACCCCAAGCTCCAAGTTACCCATCCTTATAGTAGATGCGGAAAGGAAAACGCACGGTGAACGCAAATGACAAGAGGATGTGCCTGATGGTAAAGCTATCACTCTAAGCTTAAAAACATTTTTTAAATGTCATCTCCTAAATGTGGCAACAAAGATATTCACTATTACAACAAAAAGAAACTCAGAGTAGCACCCATAACCTAAGCAGAAAAGTGAATATGAAGGAGTTACTCGTTTTCTCTGATGCGTTTTAAGCAAGCTGTTTTCATACCTTGGGAAATGGGGAGAGCAATTGCCACAACAGACCAAGTTCTATGCACCACGGTGTTCTCAGATTCGATTACTGTGCTCTACATGCAATGTGCGTTCAATGTGTGCACTTGGATAAAATAAATAAATAAATAAAGTTACGAGAGAAAGACAAGATGATAGATTCAAAAGGATACTTAGAAAGATTAGACTGCCAAAGGTGGGTTATTTTAATAGGGGACTGGGAGTGAAAGCTAGAGAGAAACAATAGAAGAGTGACATATACAAAGCAATTTGTGTTTATTACACATCTTGCTCTCCCATGCTTCAGTTTTTCAGATGTTACATCTAATGTGCTCATTTACATTGTTGGGCTGAGGACCAGTGCTGGCTCAGAGGGAAGTTAAAACGTTACAAATCTATGTATGCATGTATGTGTGTATATATGTATATACCTACCCATCTGCTATCTATGTAACCATCGTCAGTGTAGGTTTAAAGCTATACTGCTCTTCATGAGAACTAACTTTTATTTTGAGATGATCTCATTTCTAATTTTTTTAATGTGGAAATGTCATTGTTTTAAGCAATATGTGCTATTTGTTAAACCACTGGGTGTTGAATACACTGGATTAGGCCACCTTTTCTATTATGCACAGGTGACAGATTTGTAGAGACACTGATTTTCATACTCATCCTTTCCATTCCTCTTGGTTTTTGATAACAACCTGTTTATCTTCTGCAGTAGATAAAAACGGCTCTGATTTACCAAAGTGACACATGGTAGATTCTGTTTTGGAAGAAGTCAAATTGCTTTGGAGAAAACTGAGTTAAATTACAGCCCATACAGGAGATGGCAAGAGACAGATATTGTTGATTGCCTATGTTCAGGCCTTACTCTCTTCTTACTTATAGCGAAACCCAGTTTTGTTCAGATATTAAGTGTCAATATAATTAGGAAAAGAGGGCTAGCCTATCATATTAATCTCATAACACTTTGTGAGTGCTTGGTTTTTGGATTTGCCAAATGTCGGGCGGAATAGCCTGCTGTGATTTTCTGGTAGAATATGTTTCTTTCTGATAAAAATGAAAGCAATTCAGAGAGAATTCAGAGTCAGTAAAAAGAGAGAAGGGAGGGGAGGGCAGGGAGAGAGAGGATTTAAAAAAGACTGTGCTCGCTGGGCGCAGTGTCTCAAGCCTGTAATCCCAGCACTTTGGGAGGCCGAGGTGAGGGGACTGCCTGAACCCATGGGTTTGAGAAGAACCTGGGCAATTTGGCAACTCATCACTACATTAAATCCAAAAAAAAATTAGCCAGTTGCGGTAGCATACACCTATAGTACGGGCTACTTGGAAGGCTGAGGTGGAAGGATTGCCTGAGTCCAGCAGGTAGAGGCTGCAGTGGCCAGGAGCGTCCCACTGCCCTCCGCCCTTGCTTCCGACTTTGAACGGACAAGTTGAGCTGTGGCAGCTTGTTCCGACCACAGAGAAAAGCCAAGAGAACCACTGATAACCTGATTCAGAACCCTGACATTTTTTACCTGCTGAACCAACCCTTGGGCCACCTATCTTCAGATATTTTCATGTCCTACAAAAAGAAATCAACTATTTTAAGTACCTTGCAGTCACGCATTCTGTCACATGAGGTCAAGCGCATTCTACTGATTCATAAGGGAATTTCTGTGGGCCCAGTTGAAAAGAAATTAGCTACATGGTTAGTTTATGTTTTAGTCTATTGATATCTGTCTGATTACACAGTTAATACAAAATGAAAAACACCAACCATGTACATTTTGAATAAAATTATAGCATCCTTGGATAATCATCAATGTAATACTTGGTTTAGTGTAATATTACTCTCAGATACAGTTCTCAAAAGTGCTGAAAAGATAAGGATGCATTTGTTAAAGCATTAGCAATTGTAGTTAGACAAATATCTGTTACCGCAACATCATAAATTCTTATTGCTATGAAAAATATAAAACGAAATTTAGAAGACCTTAAGTGGGGCCTGAATCCATCAGCCAAATGGGTGGGAAGGGTGCTCTAGACAAACAGAATAACACTGGCATCAGTTTCCCTGCAAATTATTCCCATGGCAAGAAAGTAACAGATGAGGTTAAAAAAAAATCTATAAAATTCTACTTTATGGGAAATTTGATCATAAAAAATAGGTGTCTTATGGCACTTAGGATGCTTTTGACTACAGAGATCAGAAAATATGGCACATATTAGTTTAATAGTGAGAAAAGTTATTGGCTCAAATAATATGAACTCCAGATGGAGAGCAGGGTTGGTTGGCCTAATATCTCAACAGTGTCGTCAAAAACTCAACTTCTTTCTAATGTTCCTTCTTACAGTCAACTTAGATGACTATGTGGTTGCTAGTACCAACTGAAACCACAGTCTCTCTTGTTCATATACAGACATGACTCTCTTTTAAATGTTAAGAACAATTTTCTAGACTCTTCCACCAAGTTTTTTTCTTTTTTCTTTTTTTTTGTTGCTAGACTTGGACCACTTGTTGCAATAGACTAAATGTTTGTGTCTCCACCCCCACCCCCCGCCAAATTCATGTGTTGAAATCTTAATCTCCAGTGTGACAGTATGAGGGGAGCTTTGGGAAGATAATCAGTCATGAGAGTAGAGTCCTGATGAATAGAATTAATATCCTTATAAAAGGAACCCCAGAGAGTTATCTCGCTCTCTTTTCACCGTGTGAAGATACCATGAGAAGACTGCGGTCTGCAACTTGGAAGAAGGTTGTCGTAGTCTTGTTTTCTGATCTATAACAGAGTACCCCAAACTAAGTAATGTATTAAAAGAGGAGAGAGAGAGAGAGAGAGAGAGAGAGAGAGAGAGAGAGAGATTTATTTAGTTCATATTTCTGGAGGAAGTCCAAGAGCATGACACTGGCATCTGCCATGGGTTATGGAGGAAAATGGAAGGGTGAGTGAGTGTGCAAGAAAGAAAGAAAATACGGGCCAATCTTATCCATTTGTCAGGAGCCCACTCTCTTGATGACTAACCCATTCTCAGGATAGCAGCATTAATTCATTTTTGAGAGCCCCTGAAGGTTTTGCCTCTCAAAACTATCACAAAAGCATTTAAATTTCAACATGAGTTTTGGAGGTGACATTCATACCAAGCAAGGACCGTCACCCAAATATGATGATACTGGGACCCTGATCTTGGACTTCCAGCTCCTGAATTGTATGAAATAAATTTAATTTCTTCACAGGTCACTCAGTGTATTAGACTTTGTCATAGCAGCCAGAACAAAGACATTGGCTCATTCTTTGACCAATTCCAGAGAAGGAGGAATAGGACTTCTAGAACAATGGAGGTTATCTCAGATGTTATCTCAGAGTTAGGAAAGAGGGACCTTTTTTCTGAACCATGTGAGTTGCAGGGAAAGGGTTACTATACCTAACTAAAAGTGAGGCTCTCACAGGAAGAAAGAAGTGGATGAGTGGGGATAAGTAAGAAGAAAAGTCAATTTTATTTCTTATTCATCAACGAATTGGGATAGGATAAAAAGATTTTCATTCATTAAAATATTTAATTGTCATAGAAACTGCATCAGTAGTGAATGTTGTGGTGAGCATGACTCGTGATTTAGTGTGTCATCTATCGGCTTCTGCTTGGCCATTCTTGCAAAAATGGTGTGCTGCTTCTTGCTTATGTCATGTTGTTTGTCAAGCTTTGCTCCCTGTCTTCTTCATTCTAGGACCCAGGTTGAAGGAGCAGCCCTGTGTGAGACCTGTGGGCCTTTGTGATGGTAGAAAGAGAAGATCTTAGAAGCTGATGGTGCCAATGAAAACTTCTGGTCTTTTGGCATGTATCGCTTCTACTAACATTCCATTGGGTACAGCAAATCCTACGGCCAATCCTGATGTCATACAGGCAGAAAAGTCAGATTTCCTCACTGGCAGCTAATAACTGGGAACTGCCTCCTACAGATATCGGTACCCTCCCCCCTTCCTTGCTCTGATGCAGCGCGTGAGGGAGCAGAATTCAAATGTTGCATCTCTCTGACCAATTATTTAACTGGATCTGCAAAGACATAGAACACGTGATGCTAAATGCATTCTTAAATAGATATGCAAATTATTTTGCCAATTGAGGAATCAGTGGAATTTTCAAACAATAATGCTAAGTCAGTTTCTGGTAGCTTAAGGTAAATGTCACCATAGTAGTGGCTTGCAAACATTTTGATCTCAGGGACCTGTTACATTCTTAAATATTGTTAAGGATCATAAGGAATTTTTAAATTGTGGGCTATCCCTCTTTATATTTGCCAATTGGAAATAAAAACGGAAGGCCAGGTGCAGCGGCTCACACTTGTAATTCCAGCACTTTGAGAGGCTGAGGCGGGAGGATCACTGGAGGCCAGGTATTCGAGACCATCCTGGGCAACATAGCAAGACCTATCTCTACCAAAAAAAATACAAAAGATTAGCCAGGTGTAGTGGCATGTGCCTGTAGCCCAAGCTACTCAGATGGCTGAGGTGGATGTATCACCTGAACCTAGTAGGTAGAGGATGTGGTGAGCCTTGATCGTGCCACTGCACTCCAGCCTGGATGACAGAGTGAGATCTTAACTCAAAAAAAAAAAACATTTAAACAGAAAAAAATTTAAAACTATGTATTAATTCATTTTGCAATGACATTAATAAGTTCATTTCATGTTAACATAATTAGCATGTTTTATTAAAAATAAGTATATATTTCAAATTTAAAAATTCAGTAAGAAGAGAAGCATTGTTTTACATAATTGTAAATCTCTTTATTTTTATTTATTTATTTATTTATTTTTATTTTTTTGAGTTGGAGTCGCACTCTGTCACCCAGACTGGAGTGCAGTGGCCGCTCCCAACCACCGCAGCCTCGACCTGCTGGGCACTGGCAATCCTTCCGCCTCAGCCTTCCAAGTAGCTGAAAATATTGGTCTACTAATTTATGCAGACTTCCAATATTGGCATATCTTATTATGCAATTAAAAATGTTAATATTGCCACTGCTTCAATTAGAAAAGCCTTTGGATATTGGGCAGCAATCAGGCTCATATAAGCGACATAAGTTTTCTAAAATTCTTTTTTTTGTTTTTTTGAGTCAGAGTCTCACTCTGTCACCCAGCCTGGAGTGCAGTGGCATGCTCGTAGTCACTGCAGCTTCAACCTGCTGGGCTCAAGTGATCCTTCCACCTCAGCCTTCCCAGTAGCTGGCACTACAGGTGCACGCCACCACGCCTGGCTGTGTTTTTGTTTTTTGTAGAGATGAGGTCTGGCCAAATTGCCCAGGTTGGTCTCAACCCTGGGCTCAGGAAATCCCCTTGCCTCTGACCCTCGAAGTGCTAGGATTACAGGTGTGAGCCACCACCCTCAGCGGTTTTCTGAAATGCTAATTTTCACTTAAAGGCTCAAATTTCTATCACTGGCAACCATGCTGTCAGTTGTCCTTGAGACGTCAGACTTTCTGTGTTCATTTTTGAGAAAATGTGTGCCGAATATCCAAATACGAATAGCCATAGTTCGCCTATTTGCCATTCTTTAAAACTCAAGTAAAAAATAAATTATTTCGGCTTACAACTTAAACAATCACACAAGTGCTGGTCTTGATACAACTATCATTTTTGGGGTAGAAGTGTTTTGGCATACTTATTTTTGTTGTGCAAGAATGTATTAAAAAGAAGTATACTCAAAAGTTGAGGTTTTTTTTTTTTTTTTTTGAATTGGAGTCCCACTCTGTCACCCAGACTGGAGTGTAGTGGCCATTCCCGGCCACCGCAGCCTTGACCTGCTGGACTCCGGCGATCCTTCCGCCTCAACCTTCCGAGTAGTGGGAATTACCACGCCCGGCTGATTTTTTTAAATTTATTGTAGAGATGAGATCTCACCATGTTGCCCAGGGGGGTCTCAAACCCTCAGGCTCAGGCAATCCACTCACCTCAGCCTCCCAAAGTGCAGGATTACAGGCTGAGCCACCGAGCCTGGCTGAGGGTTTTTTTTTTTTTAATTTCAATAGCTTTAGAGGGATACAAATAGTTTTGGTTACATGGAGAAATTGTGTCATTATAAGAAGTCTGAGCTTTAAGTGTCCCCACCACCCCCACCTGTGCACATTGTACCAGACAAGTGATTTCCCTTCACCTCTTCCTTCCCTCCCAATTCTGAGTCTCCAAAATCCATTTTACAGTTCACTTAGGATGATGTTCTCCAATTCCATCCAAGTTGCTGCAAGAGAAATTATGTCATTCTTCCTTATGACTGAATAACATTCCATGATATGTGTGTGTGTGTGTGTGTGTGTGTGTGTGTGTGTGTGTGTGTGTGTGTCTATATTTATAATTTTCATTATCCATTGATCAGTTGGCTGGCATGATGATTCCACATCTTTGCAATTGTGAATTGTGCTACAATAAACTCCTGAGTGCAGGTGTCTTTTTTGTGTAATGACCTTTATTCTTTTTGGGTAGCTGCCTTTGGGATTGCTGGATCAAATGATAGGTCTACTTTTACATCTTTGAGAAAGCTCCTTACCAACGTCCATAGAGGTTGCACTAGTTTGCACTCTTACCAACTGTGTATAAGCATTCCCTTTTCACTGCACCAGTGCCAGCATCCATTGTTTTTTGGTGTTTTAATAATGGTTGTCCTGGTGTTTTCCAGCATCATTTGTTAGAGTGTCCTTTCTCCTGTGTATGTTTTGTCTGCTTTGTCAAAGATCAGTTGGTTGTAAGCTTTTTGATTTTTTCTGGGTTCTCTATTCTGTTCCATTGGTCCATATGTCTGCTCTTTTACCAATATCAAGCTTTCTTGGTTACTACAGCCTTGTAGGCTAATCTGGTGCCAGGTAATGTGATGTCTCCAGTTTTTTTCTTTGTGCTTAGGATGGCTTTGGCTATTCTGGCTTTTTGGGGGGGTCCCATATGAATTTAAGGATTGCTTTTTTCCAATTCTGTGAAAAATGACATTGGAAGTTTATAAGGGACTGCATTGAACCTGTAGATTACTTTGGGTCATATGGTCATTTTTACAGTGCTGATTCTTCTAGACTGTGAGCATGAGATGTTCTTCCATTTGTTTATGTTCTCTACAATTTCCTTCTGCAGTGTTTTGTAATTCTCCTTGTAGAGAATTTTTACCTCCTTAGTTAAGTATATTCCTAGATATTTTAACTTTTGGCTGCTATCATATATGGAAATGAGTTCTAAAAATAAGATTTAAAACTGGCCGCGGTGGCTCAAGCCTGTAATTCCTGTAGTTTGGGAGACCAAGGCGAGAGGTTTGCCTCAGCCCAGGTGTTTGAGACCAGCCCGGACAACTTGGCAAGATCTCATTTCTACAATAAATCAAAAAATTAGCCAGGTGGAGTGGAAGGCTGAGGCAGAAGGATCACCTGAGCCCAGCAGGTCGAGGCTGTGGTGGGCATGAGTGTGCCACTTTACTCCAGCCTGGGTGACAGAGTGAGACTCCAACTCAAAAAAAATATTTAATGAAATTAACAATTTCATTTTTTTCACCAAAAACATTCTTAAATGAAATTGATATTCTATTGTTGTTGCAACTATTTTATTTTTACAGCAAGTGTATGTGGTGAAATGCAATGAACGACAGTACAGTTCGGTATCACTGCCTTGATTCTAGCCAAAATGTCAGAAGCTTGACCCACCATTGCTTTTGCAGGATCAGTGAAAATTTCAACGTAATGGATAAAGCAAATAATATCTTGGTATTATTATGAAAATAGTTTGGCCTTGTGAATTCCTTGGAAAGGCATTCAGGTCATTTATCACAGTCTGCGAACTACTGCTCTACAGGAACCTTGCAAAGTCAACCAGTTTTGCTTGTCAATTCAGTATAGCTGAAAAAAAAAAAAAAAACTTTGTAACCAGTTCTCTCTTTGGTACTGTGATGGGTACTAAGGCTGAAAAGTTGGATAATGCTAACCTGGTTTTTCGGAGCAAGGACATTCTAGAGTCATGCAAGACCCAGGAGTAGAACCATGAGCAGAGAATTGTCTTCCAGTGCTGTAAGTGCTTGAGTAGACATGCAGAGCGAAGGGGAGGAGCACACACTGGCACCAGTTTTGTCTGCAGGTTTAGGCAACAACATCCAGCATTGAAAAGCGGTTACCCAGGTGAACAGACAGGAGACAGGAGAGTGCTGTGGGCCAAACAATAACCCTACAATAAGGCATGGAGGTATGGAACGTGCATAATTCAGTATCTCAAAAGGCGAAGTCAGGGACAGAAAGATTCACGTATTTGGGTCGTTTAGGCTTTGTGTGCCCGGCTGAGTGGCTAATAATTTGAAATGTTGAGGTTAAATTAGCAGGAGTAGAGGATGAATTAGGCAGAGACGGAATGTCTGGGTAGCAGTGAAGAGTGGAGCAGAAAAAGGGAAGTTTCTAGCGTGTAATTTGGAGACTGCTGTGTCTGAGTCGATGAGACGTGAACATCGAATTGGTGCTGCTGGAATTTAAATATATGCACCTGCAGCTTAAAGGTGATATCACGGGTGGGATGGATTTGCACTGTTAGTGTGTAGATAGCAATTAAAATTGTGAGGCTGGGTGACATTGCCAGACCACTACAGAGAGAAAAGAGCAGAGGACCGAGAACGGAACGCTTGGGAAATGGAATTCAACAGGAGAAAAGAACCCAGGGAGGACGTGACACACGAAGAGGCAGAAAGACATGTGGGCACACTGTGCTCGGATGATATTAACATTTAGATCGGTGAACTTTGGGTAAGCAGATTACCCTCCATAATGTAGGTGGGTCTCATCCAATCTGTTGAAAACCTGAACAGAGTAAAAAGATAAGCCTCCCCAAGCAAGAGAAGTATCTTGGGCAGGCTGCTTTCAGACGTCATCTGAGATGCACCATTGGCTTTCCTAGGTCTCAAGCCTGCTGGCCCATGCTACAGATTTGGACTTGCCAGACATTATCTATCTATCTGTCATCTATCTATCTGTCGTCTGTCTATCTATCTATCTATTTAGCTAGCTATCTATCTATCTCTCCTTCTCCTCTTCCTCCTCCACCCCCCCCCTTTCTTCTCTCGGTCTCTCTCTCTCTGTCCTTTCCACTATGTTTCTCTGGAGAAACTTGAGTAATTCAGAAACTATGAAAGTCAATGATCATAAAAACAAATTTGTAGAGCAGAGAGGAACCAAATAAGTTCCTCAGATCATTCCTTATATTGCATTCTGTTATTAAAAAAAAAACAGAGAGAGAGTTTTGTTATATCTGGGAATGTCTTTGTGCCATTTGAAATGCACTTGCAGTGCAGCCCACATAATATATAAAATGTGTAACATTTTAATATGTTCAAATCTATTTTTTCTTACTCATTCTCACTTATCTGGGGAATTGTGAGTTTCTCTATTATTAAAGAAAACTATTTTAAATTTTAAAAATTACCTAGTTGCAACAGGTTTGTTTAAAGTAGTCTCTTGTAGGTACATGCTCAGTTTTCCATAGTTCTGCAAACTTCTCTTCCCCCAAATGGCATCACCGTGCTCTTACTGGGCTACAGATGGTAGAAAGGGAAGTCTGCATTCGTGGCATGCCCCTTTTGGACTCTGTGGCAATTATTCCCTGTCTGCTTGGTCATCGCTCTGGCAGCTGACGTGTAATACCCATGTTGGCAGCTGGGAGCTTATGATACAGATTTTCTGAGCTTGGCCAGGGCGTTTTGTCCTCCCTGAGAACTCGGCCTCACCTTTGTCCTCACTGGCACGAGCCGTCTGGATGTGCCCCAACTGAACCCCTATCTACAACTGCAGGCCTACTTTTCCCTTGTGTGACAAGCTCACCAGCCAACTGCTCTGGGGGCCTCCTGTGGGCCACCTGGGGACTAGGGCACCTACTAAGCCATAGGACATCCTGGAGTGGACTCCCTGGCAGGTCACTCTAGTTAGCTTCTGGCCAAACACACAATGCCACTGACTTGATTTGTTTAAACATATTAACATGGCCACCACTGGTTGCGCAGAATCGTTCCTCGGGGGATTCGCCTCATGAAACCTTGCGAGAGAACAACCATTCTGCCCCTGGAGCTGTCTCTCATCTCCATAGCAAACAGCACTATTTTCGGCTGGAGATGAGAACACGCACACACCACCGCCTCATTCCTCCACTTCAAGATCTCATATCCTTTCCAATGTCTATCTGAGACCAGAAGAGGCGAAATTTCTACTTCTCCCAGATTTTACCAGATCTCATTTAAATCATAGTATACCACTTTTCCAGAAGAGCTATTCACCCTATTTTCCCTTCCTCAAAGTTATAATAGCAGAAAGATTACAGTGAGCGTGGTTTTTATGATGAAGTAAGAATGCCTACGGTTACACTTTAATATGACAATGTATATGAGAATCTAAACAAAAGTGATCTATCATACTTTTTTCTTAACCTTGACCACAGAGAACTTTGACAAAAAGAATATTTCAAGAGACATGTTTTCTTGAAAAGGTGGGAGACACTGGAAAGTTTCAAGGAGGAATAAATGAACCACAAGCAAAAAGTTTAAGAAGACGAGGACTTGTGATGCACCATAGCCGAAAGATCAGTGGAGAATTTCCTGGAGATATTAAAGGTTTTTGTTTGCTTTAGGTGATTGAAGAGGCATCAGAAATAAGTGGGAAGGAAGAAAATGGAGTCTGTGAGCGCCACTACTTTTTCAACCACTGCTGTGAGTGTGATTGAGGCGTGAGCAAAATAGGGCAGTGGCTTAGAGGGGAGACTCCAGGTGGAAAACATTTGCTTTCCATGGGCAAGACATGAACACGTTTACACTGAGAGAAAAGAGTTACCAGAGAAAGCTTTTTAAAAAAAATGTTAAAGATGTGGGGTACGATTTAGGGTTAGGTATGCAAATATTCATTATGCAGGTACCCTTGTGGATGAGGTGTGCCCCTCCCTCCCCTGGCAATTTTCCTCAACTAGCACAGGAGGAAGGAGAGCAGAGCAAGACCTCAGAGGCCATGAAGCTATGCCATAAGTGATCAAGCGCTGAGATTGGAATCCATGAATGTGAATCCATATGTACATGACTGTGTGATTTTTATCAAGCAGCACTCAGTAGCCTGGATCAGAGACAACCAACTGTGGAATTGATCCAGGGTGGGTTTCCCATATGGCAGACACAAAACACGAACTTGAAGGATCTGAGGGTGTTGGTGAGAGAGTGGTTCGTATAGTCAATCAAGAAATCTGGGGAAGATATTGAGGTCAGAAAAGGACAAGCAAAATGGAAACTTTAAGTGAAAAGATGAAGAGCTTTGTTGTGTTCAGAAAGGGGTATATTGGTAGGCAAAAAATTCCAAATTAAAGATAACAGGGTGACAAAAAGGCTGAAGGTTTTTCTAGGTGAGTTCTCTTGGAAATGAAAAGAAACCAGCAATGGTTCATTGTTATCTCATGTGATAGCCAATTTTCTCAGTGTCATATGTTGGTCATTTGATCTTTTCCCTAATGATTTCCAACATGTTTTATACACCAGTTTCTCCTGTGCTTGTGGGACCATTTCTGTTCTCCTCTTACAGGTGATTCTATGTCAATTGTGTCTATAATAAAACAAATATAGTGAGTTTTAACATCTGATAGGACAAGTTGCGCTTTTTATACTTCCAAATATCTGTGGCTATTTTGATTTATCCATTAACCTAAACACAAATTTATGATTAAGCTTCTCAAAAATAACTGAAAAACCGTGACAGAATTTTAACTGGAATAGTACTGAATGCCCAGATTCAACTGGGGGAGAACTGGCCTTCTAACAAGCATCATTTTACCACTGATGAACGCATCTGAGTCCCGGACTTTTCAGATATCCTTGCATGCTTTTGTCCAATACTAGCATTTTTCCCAGTTTGTTTATAAATCATGTTCATATTGTAAATACAGCTAATTATTAAAAATTATGTTGGTATTAGAGATAAATCATTATTTTAAGACATTAGTCTTATATATAGAAACTTGCTACTTAGTAATTAACTATTAGCTCAATTTGCTATTATTTCTAAGTCTGTAGATTCTAATAGTTTTAGATGCAGTCATATCACTTAGAAATAATATGCTATTGTTTTTTCTATCCAAATACCCATCTAATCAGCTGGGAGGTCAATCTGATTAGAGACCAGATATAGTCAGAGAGCAAGCAAGGTAAGTATTTGGGGAAGAAATACTCTAGAAAGGAGGTTTTTGTTTTTGCTTTTAATCGTGTTGTTATTTTTATAGTGTCTAGTAGATCTGTATTTATGGGTCCATTTCATTCCAGATATTAATAATTCTCTATCATTTATTTTCCCTCTCTCCTCAACCTTAGCAACTTTCTAATTTCATTGATGTTTCTAAATATCTAGGTTTGCCTTTATAAATTCGATTATTTTAGGTTTTATTTCAATATTTTGCACATATATCTTCATTATTTCATTTCTCTCACTATTTCTGTTTGCTTTGTTCTTTTTTATTTTATTTAATTAAACTTTTAGCTCATTAATTTTTAAACGTCTTACTTTTTCTTTTTTTTTGAGTTGGAGTCTCACTCTGCTGCCCAGGCTGGAGTGCAGTGACCAGTCATGGCTCACCGCCGCCTCAACCTCCTGGGCTCAGGCAATCTTTCCGCGTCAGCCTCTCAAGTAGCTGGGACTACAGGTGTGCAGCCATTTATTTTTATTTTTATTTTTTAGAGAGACGGCATCTTACTATATTGCCCAGGCTGGTCTAGAACTCCTGGCCTCAAGGAATCTTCCTACCTCAGCCTCCCAATGTGCTAGGATTACAGGCATGAGTCATTGCACCTGGTCACTTTTCACTTTTTAATGCCAATGATTTCTCTAAGGTATCTCATAAGTCTTGAATTTTAGTGTCTTTGTTGTCATATTTTTAACATTGTACGGTTTGCATTGTGATTTCTTTTTTGAGATATTTCAATAAGAATTTTGTAAGTATATTTTTTGTTTTAAATCATGTGAGAGTTATAGGATGTTGTGTAAGAATATTTTATGGACAGATATGATTGTGTAATTTTTATTTTATCTTGTGAATTTTTAAAGAAGTTTTTGTAATTTAGTATGTGCTTGCTGCAGTGTGGATGTTTGTCCCCTCCAAATCTCATGTTGAAGTTGAATCCCTACTGTTGGAGGTGAGGCCTAAAGGTAAGTTTTTGGGTCATGGAGGTGGATCCCTCGTGAACAGAGTCATGCACTTAGAGGGATGAGTGTGGGATGGAAGAGGGATGTGGGAAGCTAGTTCCTCTTCTGCTAGGTCTTGGGGGAGCTGGCTGTGTGCTCTCGCTGGCTCTCTCTCTCACCACGTGGTCTGTACGCAAGCCGGCTCTCCTTCGCCATCCACCGGGTGCTAAAACAGAAGCAGGCGCAGGCCATGCTTCTTGTACAGTCGCACAACTGAGAGCCAAACGAGCCTCTTTTCTTTACAAATAGCCCGGGCTCAGGTGTGCCTGATCGCTATGCAAAATAAGACAGTGATCAAATTCTGAGCATGTTCCATATGCCCTCGAGAAGTGTATGGATTCTCTAATTGATGAATTGAGAGTTTTATTGAATAATTATAGAGTTCCAATCTTTTGCTTCCTCACTAATTTTTGTTTGCACAATCCATCAATTACTGAGATAAATGTATTAAAATTTACTATGATCATAGGTTAATTGTGCTCATTTTTATAACTCTGTTCACTTTTGCTTTATATATTTGAAGCTGTGTTATTCAACATGTGTACTTTTAGAATTAGAGTGACCTTATGGTCAATGCTGTCATTATCTAGTGACCTTTTCTGTCTCTGTTAGTCAAAATTACAAGCCCTTGTATTGGACTGAGCTCCTGCAGGAGGCCCAGATAGGCCAGACCAAGCCAAAGTGGAACTGCTCACGCTAATGCCGCAGAATCAAACTAAACTCGACAGAAGCAGATGGATCCTCAGATCTGTGTTTCCTGAACACTGGAGACTCCAGCCTACTGGAGTCAGCACAGCAATAAGGAGTCCCCTTTTCTTTCACACTTTTGAAAACGCAACCTGAAGTTACCTGGTGTCAACCAATTCGTTTCCCCCCCTTATTATTCTGTTTTCTTGTTTCTACCTTACAGAACCTGCTGTTCTGACATTGTTCAGTGGGTGCTCTCATTCCATCTTGTAGCATGAAGACTTCCTAGATTCATGAATCACAAAAGTCAATCAAATCTTCAATTGTGTTGTATATTTGGCTTTTCCCATCCCAAATAATATTCTTGTCATTAGATAAGTTTGGTCTTTTATAGAAACACAATATCTTTCTGTTAGCATTTATCTGGCATATAATTTTTCCATCCCCTTTGTTTCAAACTTTTATCTATCTTTATGTGTATGTCTGAAACAGAGGTGGATGTCCTGCTCAATAGCATATTGGATTTTAATATTTTTTATGCAATCTGAGATTGTCTTTTATGACTATATTAGTTACATTTATATTTAGTTGATACTGATACATTTTTATTTACATTTAGCATCTCACCTGTGTTTTCTATTTATAATACTTTCAGTTTCTTTTTTCTCCTTTCTTACTTTCTCTTGTGCTCATAAACATTTCCCCCCTCTTTTCTACAGATTTGAAGTTTATGCATTTCATGCTTATTCTTGTAGAAAAATTGGCCTCATAAAATTTATTCTTACCCATATTTTCGATTACTCCAGAAAACTGTAACTCTCTTAGAACATTTAAATTTCTTCCTTCATCTTTCATGCTGACATTGGGTATTTCAGTTTCAACCTGATAGTCATCATCATTATTATTGTTTTATACAATCAATGTTTATTTAGATTTGAAAATACCGTTTACTAGGCTTATCGTTATTTTATATCATATTCTTTATTTCTGAATTTTAATTTCTCCACATTAAAATATAGACATTAGAGATTATTTCAAATAGCATATTTTTGTTGAAAACTTCTTTAGACTTTGTTTAAAATGCATTAGTTTCTTTACTCATAATATAAAATTAATTGGATATAGAATCTTCGATTGATGTTGGCTTTCCATAGTATTTTTAAAAAGATTATTCCAATATTTTTAGTCTTTAAGATTGTTACTGTTGTTACAATCCATTTAAATATAATTCTTTATAGATTATCTATCTTTTTGCTCTTTTTTCTTTTACTTTATTTATTTAAATTTTGTTTTAAAGGTGTAAGATACAATTCAGGGTTAGGTACAAATGGTCATTGTACAGGTAAAGTTTGGACCTCACTTTGGTCCCCACTTCACCTGGTTTGAGAAGGTACCCTTATTAATGAAGTGTGTCCCCTTTCCCCAGCAGTTTCCCATTACTGCCAATCCCTTCTTATAGTATTATGATAATTGTTCAGGGTCAGCTTATGAGTGAAAACATGTGGTACTCAGTAATTTGTTTCTGTGATAGATCACTGAGTATTATAGACTCTAAATCCATTCAAATTGCTGTGAAGTTCACGATTTTGTTCTTCATGGCTGCATAATATTTCATCATGTATGTGTACCACATTTTTTAAATCCAGTCCACATTTAGTGGGCAGCATGGTTGGTTCCATGTTTTTGCTATTGTGAGTAATGTGGCAATAAACATGCACATGCAGATATCTTTTTTGCAGAATTATTTGAGTTCCTCTTGGTATATTCCCAGAATGGGGATTGCTGATCATATGGAAGGTCGATTTTTAGGTCTTTTAGGAATGGCCACACTGTATTCCACAGAGGTTATACTAGTTTACAATACCACCAATAGGGTGGAAGTGTTCCCTTTTTGCTGCACCCTCTCCAGCATCTGTTGTTTTTAAATTACTGACGATGGTCATCCTGAAGGGAGCTGGGTGATATCTCAGTGTGGTTTTAATTTGCATTTCTTCAATGACTAGTGAGGCTGAGCGTTTTCATGTATCTGTTGGCTGCTTGTATCTCTTCTTTTCAGAAGTGTCTATTCATATCTTTTGCCTAGTTAGTAATGGAGCTGTTTGCTTTTTTTTTCTTTTTGGCACATTTGAGTTCCTTGTAGCTCTTAGATGTTAGGCCTTTGTCAAATATACAGTTGACAAATCTTTTTTCCCATTCTGCGGACTGTCTCCCTGCTCTCTTGATAGCTACTTTTGCTTTGCAGAAGCATGAGTCAATTTCCAGGGTTGTAATTGGTCTATTTAGTGTCTCAGTGTCTTCTTGTTTCAACCTTAGAAAGTTGTGTCATGTCAGAAAGTCCTCCATTTCATGTAGGTTATCAAGTCTGTTTCCATAGAGGTATGCACAATAATCTCTGATAATCTTTTGTATTTCTTTGAAGTCATTTGTGATTTGATCTTTTGCAATTCTGATTGTGTTTATTTGGGCTTTTTCTTGATCAGTCCTGCTTGGGAGTCCATCAGTCTTGTTTACTCTTTCATATAACCAGATTTTGTATTGTTGATTTTTTCTATGATATTTTTTGTTGTTCTATGTCCCGTATTTGGGCTTTTATTCTGGTGATCTGGTCTCTTCTGCTAAAGTTAGGGTTTTGGTGGTCTTGTCTTCCAGCTCCCTTAGGTGATTTGTTAGGCTGTTAACTTGTGATCTTTCCATTTTCTTGATGTGTGTTCGTAGAGATATAAATTCCCTCTTAGAACTGATTTAATGGCATGCCAGAGGTTTTGGGTAGGCTGTTTCTTCCTTTTCATTTGTTTTCAGGAATCTTTGAACTTCTGTCTTGGTTTCTGTGTTAACCCAGGAGTTGTTCAGCATCATGCTGTTTAGTCTCCATATCTTTGTGGGTTTTGGGGGAATTTTATTGGTGTTAATATTGATTTTTATTCAACTGTGGTCTGAGAAGGTGCATGGCAATATTTCAATTGTATGAAATTTGTTTATGCTTGTTTATGACCAAGGATGTGATGTATCTTGGAGTATGTTCCATGTGGTGATGAATAGAATGTATAGTCTGTGGTTGTTGGGTGAATTGTTTTGTAGTTATCTATTAAGTCCATTTGGTCAAGTTGCTGTTCCATCTTTGTTTATTTTTTTGCCTCGATGATCTATCTAGAGTTATTAGTGGGGTACTCAAGTCCTCTGCTATAAGAGCATTAGAATCAATATCTTCTTTTACTTTACTTCACAGTTGCTTTATATACGCGGGTACTCCTGTGTTGGGTGCATATATGATTAAGATGGATATTTCTTGTTGATGGATTGAACCTTTTATCATTATGTAGTGGCCTTACATATCTTTTTAAATTTTTGATAGCTTAAGTGGTATTTTGTCATTTTGTCTGATATTAAGATCTCAACTCTTGCTTTTTTGTGTATTCTGTTCACTGGAAATTTTGTTTTCCATCCTCTTACTTTGAGTCTGTGAGTGTCCATTTTGGTGAGATGAGTCTCCAAAGACAGAAAATTTCTGAGTCATCTTTTTTAAAATCCAGTTTTCCATTCTATGTCTTTTCAGTGATACATTTAGACCATTCACATTGAGGCTAATTATGAGATGTAAGAGTTTATCCCTGTCATGCAGTTCTTATAGGGATTGTTGTTGTTTGTTTGTTTGTTTTTGGTTATCTTTTGATTTATGGGTTGATATATGTGTGTGTGTTCATCTTTTTCCTGAATTCTTGGGAGGAGCATGGCCATTCTTTTTTTCTTCTTCTGTGTTTAATACTTTCTTAAGCATTTCTGGTAGAGCTGGTCTGGAGGTGGCAAAAAGTCTGGAAAGATTTGAATTGTCCACTGCCGATGAAGCTTAGCTTAGTTAGGTAGGAAATTCTTGGTTGGAATTGTTTGTCTCTGATAACTTTGGAGATTGAACTCCAGTCTCTTCTAACCTGTAGTTTTTCTGCTGCTATTCTAACTGGTCTTCACCAGTAAGTAGTCTGACTTTTCTCTCTTTCTGTCCTCAAGACTTTTTCTTTCATACTTAGTTTGTGTAAGTGAATTACTATGTGTCTAGCAGTTGGTCTTCTCATTTGATGTCTTGCAGGGGTTCTCTGAATTTTTTATGTTTGAATGGCCATGTCTCTGATGACATGAGGGATTTCTTGGATAATTTCATGGAATGTTTGTTCCAGGGTGGTCTCTCTCTATTTTCCTCATGAATGCCAATTAACTATAAGTTAGGCCTCTTGATATAATCGCACATCTCTTGGAGGCCTTGTTCAGTCTTTTTGAGCTTTTTTCTATGTTTTTAACAGTTTGAGTTAGTTCCTTATTTTGGTCCTCAAGCTCTGAGATTCTTTCTTCTACTTGATTAATTCTGCTTTCCAGGCTTGTCAGTTTGTTATTTATTTCATTTACTGTATTCTTTATTGCCGTCACCTCAGTTATCAACTCCTTCATTCTTTTCCTCATTTCTATCCATTCTCTCTATTAATATCTTGATCTCTGGGTTTGTGGATTGGGACGAGTCATTCTGGGCGTCCTTCATTGTTTGAATTCCGCAGTCTATATTCTCAGGTGTTTGTCTTCCCAGGAGTCTGTATGGGACCTATGTTCTTCCTTTGATTCTTCTTCATTTGTGATGGCTTTCCTCTCCCTTTGCCCTCTTTCTTTAATTCTGTTGCTCAGTGATGGGAGATAGCTTTCACTTCTGTTTGCTCAATCCTCCATTCTTCCTTATGATGATCCTCTGGATTTCTTCCATTTTAAAACTATTCTGGGGATTGGGAGAGGCTGCATTTTTTGTCGTTTTGAGATTTGATTCAGGTGTGATGAGGGTGCTGTGGTTCAGAAGCTACCTGCAGATCACAATATCTGCTGACAGGTGTGTGGGCCCCCTGGAACCCACTCCCACCACTTGCACTATGTCTATGCAGTGGGGGTGTATGTACGACCCCTGAAAGCAAAATAAGACAAGAAAAAGGAAAAGAAGGGAAAAAGGAAGAAGGAAGATGAAAGGAAGATGAAGAGAGAGAAGAAGGAGAAGGAAAACAGACAGGCTCACCAACTAGCAAAGAAAGAAAAAAACAAAACAAAAAAACCCAAAGCATACAAGCATCACACAACAACAGAAAAACCTGATGGAGCAAGTGTCCTCAAAAGTGCCCACACGCAAACAGAGAAACTAAAAAGCCTAAAAACAGAGCAACTCCTAAAACAGAGAGGAGAAAAAGGGGCTGCTCCCAGGGCTGTTTCTGGCACTTTCCCAAGCGCCAGCTGCTGCCGCTGGCCTCTGCGGGGCAGGGAGCAGGCTCGGTCTCCAGGCCCGCCTCAGCTCTCGGTGGGGGCCACACGTGCTGCTCTGTGGAGGGGCAGACGCCCCAGGACAACGTGGGAGGAGGGTGGATCCGATCCAGGCTCGCCCAACCCTGCTGCGGCTGCTGCCGCCAGGTTCCCCACTCGGGTCAGGCGTGTCCCTCCTAATCCAGCATGTGGGTGGGGCAGCCGTCCCTCGGCATCCTCTCCTGAAGTTTCTCTCAGGGCCAGCCACGGTGGATCCCAGGGGGATGTGGAGACACCTCTGGGGCCCAGGCTGGAGGCTCAGCAGAGCCGGCTGCCCACGCAGGTGTCTACGCAGACCCAGGACGCAGAACAAGGCGGTCCTCGTGGCCCCCCGCTGGCGGTGGCACTCGCTTCCGATTTCCTGGTGCGTCTCCACGGTTCCTGCGCCAGTGCCCGGCGGCCGCGGGGGTGGCCTGGGCCGGCTGCCAGGTGCCCAGGAGCCTCTGACCTCTGCCGCCTGCTCCCGGAACGGCGTCCACCCTGCATGCCGGAGGCCCTGACCCGGGCATGGTGGGTGGCAGCTGCCTCCCATGGGGGCCCCGCTGCCTGATCCCGAGTCTCCCCTCAGCCCGGCCTCACTCACCCAGCGGCTCTCGCCCCCTCCCGCAGACTCGCTCTGGCCACTGGCCCTCGCAGAGACTTTCTCGCCACCGCTGGTTCCCTCGCCGTCTTGCCTCCGACTCGCTTTCACGTCAAGATTTTTAATGCTGTGCATGGGGTTGTACACATTAAATAATCTAAGGCATATAAAGCACGGAGAGCAGTGTG
Source organism: Carlito syrichta (assembly GCF_000164805.1). NCBI lineage: Eukaryota > Metazoa > Chordata > Mammalia > Primates > Tarsiidae > Carlito > Carlito syrichta. Next base: position 38,011 of record NW_007013871.1, read on the forward strand.
CAGGATGCACAAATAAATCTTAGCCACGATGTAGTTGCTTCAAGCAGAAATGTTTTGTCCCTTATAGATTTCTTTATCTCTGCTTCTTGCATTGCTGATTCTTTTCTTTTCTTTTTTTGCTTGGGCTGCTCTCGAACCTGTGGGCTCAGGCAGTCCACTCGCTAATTCTTTTGTGTGAATTTCCTGCTGAGTCTTCCTCTTGATTAGTTGTGCCCTCACTTGGTGGTGGTGTATCGGTTTCTTTCCTGTGCTCGCCATCTGTGGAGGTCTTCGCTTGTTTTATTTCATTGTTTGTATTGTCCACCCCCGTGGCCATCCCATGAGTCTTTGCGAAAATTTCCAAAATGCAAAGTTTTGCTTTTTGCTAAAATTTCACAGTTGGATACTAGAATTTTGCTGGTTTGGGGCAACTTTTAAACTGCAAAGCTTGGAATATCTATTTTATATAAGTGGTATCACCATGTTTCCCCAAACGATGTCAAACCCATGAGGAGATAGGAGCTTCTCTTTTCCTCACAGTGCAGAGATGAGCTCTTCTGAGTATCACCTTAGTACAAGCATCTGCGCTTCAGATTCTCACCTTGCTGTGATCCAAGACCTCATATCCTGCTTCCTGTTGTTCTTTAGAATTATCACCCCTAATTTCTAGGGATGACATCCGGTGTAATGTGCTCCTAGGTTCCTAAAACATCAACAAGCAACTTTATTGGAATGGCATTTAGTTATTTCTTCTCTGTTATCTGGAGATTTTTTTCCATTTAAAGTTATGTATTTTAAAATTGTCATATTTTCTTAAGTAGTCTGTGTTTATCTTTAAACATGAGACACTTTCATGACAACTCAATGTTCCATGATGTAGGTAGTCTATTTGTGGGTTTTTGTCTTCACACATAGTAAGTACTCATCTAACATCAGTTTTTATTCCATTGTTGGCAGCTGATGGATGTTCAGGTCTCGTGCTTCAGGAAGAGATATGTATTCATCTACATCATTTACTAAGCGAATAATATATTTTGATCTTATTAAGGACTTCACAACAGCAGCCTAGTTTGGTAAGCATCATCTTTATCTTCTTTTTATTGATAAGAAAACTAAAGATGAGATTAAATGAAATGGCTACAGGCCACACATAACATAACTGCCACTTAAAACACATAGGTCTTTCTTTCATAAGGCTATTTCTAAGTTTACATGAGACTTTCCAGACAACTTGTTATTCAATGTATTGAAATTTTGGCTATCGTCAATGAGTGCTATGAAATGTCAAAGCTAGATCAGAGAAAAACTAGACTTTCTGTCATTATTTTGTGTGCTGTGTCTGTTTTACCTGTCCTGAGACCCAATGAGTTACCAAAGCCTTTGAGTCAAGGTAAGCACGTGATAAGTAACTGCTTTCACCAGACCTATACAGGAGAAAAAGAAAAAATATGGAAGTCTTGTGCAACGTTCTTGAATTTAATCAGACACAAGAAGAGTGTGTACAAAGTTGTGAGTGCACACCCTATTATAAAGGAATGCAAACAAGAAAATGAGTATCTTGACAGGGGAATACATAGCCCTTAGAAAAAGTAAAACAGGTGAAATTTCCTGGTTACGTGGAAAATTGGGACATCAAGAAAAGTCAAGAGTACAAAATCCAGAATCCAGTTATACTTTTGTGTATATGTCAGGAAGTTAAATTTACCTTCTATTTTAAATTGACTTGACTCCAAGAGGGAAACCATAACTGAGATTTAAAACCATACGGCTATCTTTTATTATTTCTTTTTAGAATACGGATGAAACTTTATGTTTTTAACAGATTTATTCCAACTTTGCCTGTGAAAATTTGACCTGCAATTACTTGTCTGAAATAGAGAAGGCTATTTGTTTAGGTAATACATTAATATATTGTCTAAAATAGTATGTGTGTAAATGTTTACATGTGTGTATGATACACACTGCACTATACATGAAAATGTTTCAGTGTACAAGTTCAGATGCCTTTTGACTTTTTAATGTAACTAATCTTATTTTTACTAACTACAGACATAATTAAACTGTGAGAAATACATTTTTGAGATATTCTATTTATAAATATGAGAGCTAAAAGCAAAATTAGAGACAATCTAGTTCTTCCTTATTTCAAAGATGAAATAAATTCAAAGCATGAAATCAAAACTAAAAGTCTAGTTTTAGCACCCTTCCAAATATGCTACGATTCTTTTCAACATATTGAAACATAAAGAGTAAATTCATAAAATTCAACAAAATAAAACGTTTATTTACTTTAAATTGGAGAGTTTAAAATATCCATTACCACTGAGATTTAATTATTCTGTTTTTGACTAGGACAAGTTGTATCTATTTAGACACCAAAATTTATTTGGTTGAAAATTTCTATTTTGTAATGGGCTTTGCACAGTGAAATCAATCGAGTCAATGACACAAAGTTCACATTAACATTTTCAAAAATATTAGATCTAGTATTCTTCCTTAGATATTTTACACCAGATTTGGAATCAAAGACATCACAAATATTAACTTGTTTCAACAATAACTCTCCTGAAATTAAAGAATAATAAGAAATAAAAGTTTTCCACTGGTATGGCAGTTAGAATTTTAATTTTTAACCAGTTACTTACATTTCTGTGTCTCAGTTTCACGTGAACAAAGGGAGTCGTAATTAACCATGAGGATAAAATAAGTTGCATCTGTGAAGCGCTCAGACGGGTGCCTTGGCAAATAGCTGAAAATGAATGAGTCAGGTGCTGCTGCTTTGGTGGGCAGTGGCGTCATCGCCTTCAGCTTTCATCTGTCTCCTCTTGAAAAAAAGGCATCTTTTTGCTTGTCTGGAATGAGAACGCGCTCCAAATTTTTCAACTGCTCCTGCCATTCTTTTCTTCGTTCTAATTCTGATGTTATCTAAAAGGCCTATAAAAGCAAAGTTTTCCTCCAGTATAACTGGATTCTGGATTTTGTATTCTTGACTTTTCTTGATGTCCGAATTTTCCATGTAACCAGGAAATTTCACCTTTTTACTTTTTCTAAGGGCTATGTATTCCCCTGTCAAGATACTCGTTTTCTTGTTTGCATTCCTTTATAATAGGGTGTGCACTCACAACTTTGTGCACACTCTTCTTGTGTCTGATTAAATTCAAGAATGTTTCATAAGACTTCCAAAGTATATCAGTATGTTCCCCATAAGGAGAACCAGTCAGATTGCATGAAGTTTTTATTTACCTTTTCAGTAAGTGGCCTAGAAAATAATAAAGATTTTACATTTTATCAAGATAATTCATATGTTGTCTTTATTAGTTTTGGTTACTAAGGAAAGCTGAGTTCTAAGAGGGTTATATATTTTTTTATCCATATAACTTTCTGTATTGCTTTTGAAGTCTTTTGATTATTACTCTGTTTAAATAGAAAAACTATTTAACAATAACTTGTGATTATGTTTTGATCAAGCGATCTGAATGCCTGGCAGATTGCCCTAGAATCAGAATCCTAAATTAAGTCTTTCTGGCCTAAAATTAACTTTGGGATTTACCAGTTGAGTCCCTGGAGAGGTTAAAAAAAATGTACCTCTATTTTGTAAGGATTTTAAATAATTAGACTTATTTGGTAAATTGTATGGAAGGCATTGCTAAATGATAAGTGATACAAGATCTTTCAGTTACATTTATGAATATACTATTGATATGGATATTTCAGAATTATATAAACTCTTAGAAATCTAAAATGTCACTAGTCATAATTCAGGTTATTATGTTGTATAACACAACTTATTTCTTTGTCAATTTCTGATTGGGGTAACTTTCAATTTTTAGTTATGACTATTCTAAGCCTCTGTTATCCACCATTATTATTTTAATTATTTATTTTAATCCACCATTATTATTTTATTATTATTATTTTAATTATTTTCTTACTGAAAATGTTTTTCCCAAAAGCATTTTCAGTAAGATTCATGGAAAAGTCTCTAACAAGTGCTCTTAAATATAGGTTTCTAATACATTTAAGATAAATACATTAAATACAAATTTTCCAGAACTCTAAAAAACAATAAATAATGATGGGTTTATAAAATTGCTCATCAAGATCAAACAAGGTAAAAATTAATTACATGAGATTAAGCAACTGGTGAAGATAATGTTTTTATGTCTTCTATTTGAAACATTATTTGTTCTTTGGTTACATGTTTTGTTTTTCAGATATAAAGGAATTTCTTTCTTATGCTACCTATAATTTATAGCAATTTGATAAAATATACTTTTATGAACAAAGGTAGAAATATTTGCTTTATCTCCCTATTTGATTCCTCCAAATTCAGAAACTATTTGTGAGTAGATTTTTTTTTTTGGACTATATAAAAATCTAATTTCTTTTTATAATAAGAAGCAGTTGAAAACACTGATTACCTACCTAAGTTTTTATTGGAATGTCATATTTGAGACTGCGTGTAAAATGCCTGGCTTCAAGAATTCCCAGCCTTTCTGGGAATGAATAAAAATGGTCACTTTGAGAGACTTCTAAGATTCCTAAGGGGTCAATGGAAAGAGAAAAAGTCTTGTTTCTAAAGAAAAATTATCATGTTCCTGTTATTAGATGGTAGTTCTGTGCATTGTTTTCAAGTTCTTGCTGTCTACATACAGACTAGATTAGATTCTGCATTTTTCTAAATCCTTCAATCACACTTTGTTCCATAGAATTACCAAGATGGGAATTGCTTTGTTCCTGAAGCCCTGTAAATTGAAACTAGATGAATTTTAAGAAATAAGTCTTGTATCTGATGTATGAGTCACACAGAAAGTTCACCAAAACTGCCCAATGCAAAATTCAGAAATATTCAAATTGCAAACCAGGACAAGAAGTTGATGGTTTTATATTGTAGGCTATGTTTCCCAAAATACTGGAAGAAGACTCCACATCATAATCAGACTACCATCCCTCTCAGTGTTACTTTTTTTCACTTGGCAGCATAATGGTATAATTAAAATTTCACAGTCAGTAACTTCTGCTAGTAACTTGACAGAAGTTGACCTAAGATACTTTTTTAGTATCTGTTGGTTAAATAAGGAAATATCTGTGCTATTGCTAATACCACCTGCTGTTTGAGGTCTGACTATTTCGTTCGCGAACTTATCCTAGAGACCGTGCTGCATACCTCTTTGCTGAATATCACTATGATCACCTTCGAAGTCCTCCCCCTGGGAAGCTACACACTGATGCCAGTGTGTGCTACTCCACCCATAAAGCAATTTTGAAACTCTTTTTCTGGAATGGCCAACAGAGCTATAGTTGTATTTCCCTTGGTGTCCTGAATGCCATCAAAATGTCTCCCTTTCAATATTCCCTTTATCTTCAGGTAAAGAAAAAAAAATCATTGGGGACCATATTAGGTGAGTAGGAAGGGTGTTCCAATACATTTATTTGTTTACTGGCTAAAAACTCCCTCAAAGACAGTGCTCTGTGTGAGCTAGTGTATGGTTGTGATGCAAGAGCTACTTCAGGACCATTTTTGCACACACCTTTCTCATGCCAGGATCTTCAGTTAAGATTTTCCTATGTCTCTACCCATGTTTACCTGGCCTGCTATGCTTCTCACAGTCAGCTGACAATTTTGGCACACAGTTTGACAAATTTTTGCATTGTTTTTGTCAGTTCTGCTCGTTACTGACCATCTTGACCTCTCCATCAGTGACGCTTTTGTTGCCTCAGAAAAACATTTAATCCATTTGTACATGGCTGTTTTCTTCATGGAATTATCCAAGTAAACTTGTACTAACACGTCCCTGATTTCACTTTCACTCTTGCCAAGTGTAACAAGAAACTTAATGTTTGTTTGCTGCTCGAATTCAAGCTCTGACATTCTCACGACGGCACACAAAAACATGCAACAATAATGAATGCCACTCAGCAAGACACTGCCACACATCAATATGAACACAGCTGTGAGGCACTGATATCATAAGGCTATGAAACTTCACCTAGTTGTTTGTACAGTGCTGCTAATGTAAGCGCATGGTTGCAAGTTCCCGAACTTAATTGTCAGACCTCAAACTTAGATAAATTCCTCTAAGTTGAGACCCATACATACAAAATTACCAAACAGCTCACATGGTTACAAGGTTCACCTAATTCCCAATGAGTAAATAAATTCATTTATCCCATTGGTTGCCTTTAAATCTAGATTCATAGCTCAAAACCATTATGCAAACTGGGATATCATATTCATATTAATTTTACTTTGGATTTTCCCCTTTTCATCTTTGTATCTGTTAGATTAGATTCCTGCACAAGTAGAACTACTAGTAGAATAATGCTGGCTCAGTACTTCTAGATGACAACAAATGCCTATGGAACGGACAAAATTGAACTTAACAATGGACTTCAAGTACACTTAGCCTGAGAGCCACTCCCTTCAACCCTCCCTTGTTGTGCAAATATGGATAAAAGAGATTTGACACTGACTCTTAGTCACCTATCACTCTCTCCAACTTGGGACCAGACTTATAACCTGGGACAGGTTCCTCTTAGCGCTGAGGGGCATCGAAACCTAACTACAGGATGATTGATCAGCAATATTTTTAGAGAAAGATCTTAATCAAAAGGGAAAAATGTGAAAATTATCAGAATCAAAATATAATCATTTGTGTTTAAAAAACAACAGCAACAGTGTGACAAATATAATAGGAAAGGCCACGAAGGGAGGGCTCCCACACGCGTACATGTCATAGCTAGAACTGTCACCAAGGAAGATGCAACAACCCTAATCTCACACAAAGGCTACTGCAGACTTACACACACCCAAATACTGTGAGGACATCTGCCCAGCAACTGCCAGTCCAACCTTGGATTGGAACCATCCTTGTTATTTGCTTTTTGTAGTCGAGGATAATTACTCAGAATTATCCTTCTACTTCTTATTTTGAAAAATCTTTGTCTTCCTTTTCCTCTCCCTGCAAATATTCATATTCATATGGTCTACTATGGTGTGTGGATTCCCACGGCAGCACCCTATTCTCAAATAAACATCATTTCTATTAGACTCTTTCTGCTCGATATTAAGGCTGATAGGGAAAAATAATGCGGTTGCTTTTGTAGATGTCAGTTGTTGGTTAGGGGCTGCTGACTGAGGCGGGGTGTGGTGGAGAGAAGGGACGCTTCTGGCCATCCCTGTGCTCAAAGCAGGTTTCAGCAGCCAGAGGCCGCGCAGTGCATGGAGATCTGTGGGTGCTGACCACCAGCTCTTGGGAGGAAAAGCACACCCGCAGGTGATATGTGGAAAATAAGCGAAGGTGAGATAAGCTGAGAGCATCTGCCATGATGGTTAGGCAGAAATTAAGAACAGTTGAATAGCTAGAGAAGAGGAGGAAGTAAACCAGATAGCCAAGCCATTATTTTCTGTCTGCTAAGGTTCTGGTGGTTATATTCACTGACGATATTTGATATAATAGAGTTGGAAAAGATTCCTATCGTAAATAGATGTGCTATTTAAGTTCAATAAATAACTTATTTAAACTAGTCAAATATTTAAAAGTGGGAACAAATGAAAAAGAAAAATATTGAAAGATACAACAATAAGTTGATGAAGGACACAACTGTCCTTTAAATGGTGTGTATGTGTGAACTGAAGAGATTTGTGTTTTTTCCTAGCCCTAGAAACACAGGGAAGGCAAAAGACTTAAAGTGGTACTCTGATGTGATCACGTATACATGCTGTTGAATCCCAACCACAGAGGCAGTTTCCTTTCTTTTTTTCATATTAAAGATGTGGGGTATAATTCAGGGTTAGGCATACAAACGATGATTATGCAGGTACCCGTGTGGATGAAGTGTGCCCCTCCCTCCCCTGGCAGTTTCCCTCAACTGCCAATCCCACTCTCCCTCCCCTGACAGTTTCCCACTAGGCAGTTCCATTTCAAGATATTTTCTTTCCCTTGCAACTGAGAGATGGAGAGGGATAGGTTTCTAAAAGATATACAAGACACTCTTGATTCCACTGCTTACTAAAAGAGAACATATCTCTGTGTGTACCCAATTCCAATAGTGCTAAAGAATTATAGTAATAAAAGATATTGTTACCAACAGCATGGTTCATCTTCTCTGTATGATGATCTACTGTCTTTTCACACTATACTTGGGCTAAGATTATACTTTAATTTTCATTTGTGACTTCTTAAAGAATTTTTCATCTTTGCAAGTCCTTATTTTTATTTATTTTATCCATTACACATTAACAGTTTGACTCAGCATTCTAACCCTAATGCTCATACAAAGGAAAGGGTTATAATCCTAGTTCCTGACACTGTCTTATTTCTTTGTATTGTATAGTACTTTTAATGTAATGGGCACTTAATAATATTGATTAAATGGTTAGTTGGACTGAGTTATTGACTTTTGTTTTGGGGTATTTTTCTCTTTTTCCCCCTCACCCCAATCTTTCTTCATACAACTCTGTTTTGTGTTTTTGTTTCTTTTTTGCTCCTATCAGAACAGATTTCTTTCTTAGCCTGGAGACTAGCTTTCACCCCGGAACTTCTGTCTTCATTTTTGAAATATCCTTGTCCTCTGTGCTTAGTTGTTTAGCTCTTTCTTTCTTTGTTACTCCCTTGTTCCACAGAAGTACACCATTCATTGGTCAGCTAGAAAGGTGTACTAGAGGAAGTATGTTTTTGTTCTTTTTGAAAAAGGTGGTTTTTAAATTTTTTATTTTATTATTTTATCGCAATAGCTTTAGGGGTATAAGTGATTTGTGTTATGTGAATGAATCGTATAGTGATAAGGAAGTCTGGCTTTCGGTGTGCCTGTCACTCAACTAGCGTACACCTTACCCGATATTTTTCATCCCTCACCCCCTCCCGTCCTCCCCTTTTGAGTCTGCAGTGTTCTTTCTACCATTTTGGAGGCCATGAGAGGCAGCATTTTTTTTACTCTTCACATAATAAAAATTTGACCCTCACAATTAATTGAGAGTTTGGTTGGGTGCTACATTTTGAATTAGAAATCCCTTTGCTTCACCATATTGAAGGCACTGTTAATTGTTTTCTTAGCATCTGGAGTTGCTCATGAGAAGTCCAATGCCATTTATTCCTCTAATTTCTTAATATTGGACCTGTTTTCCCTGCCTAAGATTTTAGAACCTTTTCAGTATCCGTACTTCTGAATTTTGGTGTTCTGAAATTTTATGGTGCTGCCTTTGTACCATTCATTTTTATTCAATGTGTTAGACCCTTGCTAGGAATTATCAATGCAGAGATTCATGCCCATTGGTTTTGGAAAATCTTTTCAGTCTCACTTCTTTGATAATAAATTTCCCCTCTTTTCCCCTATCATTTCAAAACTTTTATTTTACAGGTATATGATCCCTTACAGTGACCATTTAAGTTTTTAGTTTTTTCTTTCTATTTTTGGTATCTTTGTCTTTGTCTTCTCCGCCTATGTGATGTTATTTTCCAACATTTTAAACTATTTTTTGAAATTTTTTTTGTTGTCGCTATATTTTATTTTCCAAAACTCATTCTTCTCTGTTCCATTTTATGGCATTTTATTTTATCAAAGCAATGTTTCAGCTTTCTGATGATTTTCATTATTTTTCTCTCCCCCAAAATTGTCAGAGGACTTTGTAAACAAGGTATGATTTTTATTATAATTTCTTGACTATTATACTTTAATTTTAAAGCTTTTGTTTTCAAAAATAAATAAAATGCACCTGGTTATTAATATGTCTACTTTATTCATTCTATCATTTTTATTTAGCTATGGGGTTATATTATAGACAATGTAAGTAATAGAAAATAGCTGTTATTTACATCATTTAATAAACTAGAAATTGTTTCTTTTATTTGCATTGCAGTATTTATAAGTGATACATATTGAATTCTGGTTACAAAAATACGATTGTAATAAATCAAGATTGACATTTAAGTCTCTTTCAAAATCTAAAGTTTGAGACACTTGATAATATAAGGTAGTAAAATTTTCCTGCAGATTAGCGTACGTACATAATTATTTAAACAAAGCTTCCATCTACAGAAAATCACAACTGTTTTGTGTTTTGTTGCAGTTGGCATAAATTTGGGGATGATCCTTTTGCAAATGTGTACAGTGTGTTCCCCTTGGAGACAACAGCAGCATGTGTTTGTCCTTTACAGCCACCTCCGAAAGCCTGCAGCAGTTTGTGTCCAGGGCATTGCAGAGGCTGCAGCAGCAATAATGCATTCATGACGCGCACGACCACATCCTGATAGGAGCAGCTTCTAGCTGTGTTTAGTCAATGTCTGGCCTTTGCAGGGAACATGCATATAGATTGCTTTATATACTGTGCATATCTGTCAAATTTGAATAGAAAAGACCCCTATAAATGGTAATGTAAAATCCATAAGGGTAATGGGGAATAAAGTAGTAAAAATTTTATTCAATACAATTTGGAATCTGACAGGTAATCTATGAAATATTCGTCATTTGGATGTAGAATATCTACTTAATTCAAAACCTGTGTGACAATCTGTTAGCCTGGTGATTCAACAAATCAAGCAACATTCCATATAATATCTGTAGTTAAATAAAATGACAGGTGGGCTTAGTCCCACCCTAAGGTGAAGATGATTCTTTAAATGGTTAATGAAGCTAAAGTTTATACATCAGCAGAGTTTTAACAGTGTTATACTTGACATATTTTCATTATTGAAATCACAAAGATTTTCTTTTTAGAAAGCTTGGAATAGACTGATAATTTCCCCTTGTATTTCCTCTTTCCTTGTCCAGAGTAATGGAGATTAGCTAGGGAGAGTGCAACTTCTTATAAAGATTATGTTTCCGGTCTTCCATTTGCAGTGAAGTTGGCCGTATATCTAAAGTTTTGACCAGTGGAGTGTAAGTAGAGGGATGTGTGTGATTTTCAAGTCCTGTCCTTATTAGAAAGGGGCACAGATCACCACCTCCTCTTACCCTTTTCTGCTATTTGCAATGCCTAAGCAATGATAAGACATCTTAGACCACATAAACAAGAGCAATGCTTTACAAATGATGGAGCCTTTGACTAAATCTTGTTGCAAGGTCAACAAACAAACTCATACTTTTTAACCCTTTCCTTTAATATCAGCTCACTTCCCAGGTCTTTCACAAAATCTTGCCTGATCCACCTTATCAGAGTTAATTTCTCCCAATCTCACTTGACATGTAATTATGACTCTTCTCATATTTTCTTTCTTTCTTTTTTTTTTTTTTTGAGTTGGAGTCTTACTCTGTTGCCCAGACTGGAGTGCAGTGTCCACTCCTGGCCACCGCAGCCTCGACCTGCTGGGCTCCGGCGATCCTTCTGCCTCAGCCTTCCAAGTAGCTGGAACTACAGGCATGCACACCCACACCCGGCTAATTTTTTTGATTTATTGTATAGATGAAGTCTCACCAAGTTGCCCAGGTGGGTCTCAAACCCGTGGGCTCAGGCAATCCACTCACCTCAGCCTCCCAAAGCACAGGATTACAGGCTGAGCCACTGAGCCTGGCTTCCTATTTTCATCTTATTCTCTTTTGGATTGCCTTTTTATGTGTGTGTATCTGTCACTTTCATTACATTGTGACACAACCGAGGTCTTTCCCTCCTCATTTTCTCCAAGAAACAAGATCCTTCTGCTGTTCAGAACCATTGGATTCATTGAATAAGCCAAGCATATTCTTAGTTTAGAAGTTTTGTACTTGCTATGCCAACTGCTAGGTATTTTATATGACACAATGTCACATAGATATTATGACTCAGCCGGGCTCGGTGGCTCAGCCTGTAATCCCGCGCCTTTGGGAGGCTGAGATGAGTGGATTGCCTGAGCCCGCGGGTTTGAGACCCGCCTGGGCAGTGAGACCTCATCTCTACAATAAATCAAAAAATCAGCCGGGCGTGGTAGCACATGCCAGTAATTCCGGCTACTTGGAAGGCTGAGGCGGAAGGATCACCGGAGCCCAGCAGGTCGAGGCTGCAGTGAAATATTGTGACTCATTTAATGCAGGGTCTCTGTACAAATGCAACCTCCCTCAAAAGTTTTCTCTTATCCCATTTTATTTATAACTTTTGAATCAGAGTCTCAGTCTACTGCTCAGCCTGGTGTGCAGTGGCACAATCACGGCTCACTGCAGGCTCGACTGCCTGACTCAGGAGATCCTTCCACCTCAGCCTCCTGAGTAGCTGGAACTGCAGATACATGCCACCATACCTGGCTAATTTTTTGAACTTTTGTTGAGACGAGATCTCGCTGTGTTGCCCAGACTGTTCTTGAACTCCTGGGTTCAAACTATCTTCCTGCCTTGGTCTCCCAAAGTGCTGGGATGACAGGTGTGAGCCACTACGCCCGGCCCCCCATTTTACTTTTAACTCCTTACTCTGCTTAGATGCAATCAGCAAAGACATGAGACCAGAAACGGCGAGGGATTACTGAGATAGGAAGAAGAGAGTATCAGGAAAAGAGTTCTGAAACAATGGAAGTGGTTTTGGGAAGCTGCATTCAGAGGACACAGATAGAGGTGGAGAGAAGAAAACAGGGCAAGCTCTTGGTGAGCTGCATCTGCAGCAGTTGGATGGTTGCCCCTTTCCTTCCTACTCGTTGGCTGAATCGTGAGTGCTTGAGGTGTTTGTCTACTGACTTAAGGGAGTAAAAGTGGTCACCGAAACCCTGAAAAACCCACAGTGGTCACGGTAGTGAATAACTCTTGGAGGAAAAAGCGGCACCCAAAGACGAGTGACCAGCCCTCCCCTCCCCCAAGTCCTTCACAAGCACCTGAGGCGGGCCTGTGGAGGGAGGATCTCTGTGCAAATATGGGAGGATAACCAGGAATCATCGACTATTCAAACAAAAAAAAAAGTACCATAAAAGAGAGACACCAGATGAAACATCAGTATGAATAAGACAAACATAAGAGAAATAATATTTACAAAGATACAACATAGTATTTCTGAGGACATTGTGCGTAATCTAAAGATGAAGAAATACTAGAAATCAAAATGTTGACGCTCTGGAAAAACATCAATAAAGTTAGTAGAAGAACAAGGTGAACTAAAGAATTCAAAGCAGGAAGTTTGAACCAAAAAATATCCCACGACTGCAGTTGAGGCAAGGTATTTTGAGACTGTAACAAGAATTTACTTTTTTTCCCAGTCTTTTCATGCTCTGTGGCTGTCTACCCATCAACCATTCGTTTCATCACAGAAAAGGCAGATACTGACTAGAACAAAGAAGTTAGTGCTCAGCTTTGAGTTTCAAAATAGAGACTATAAATTCCAAGATGAAGACAATGGCTTTATTATTCATAAACTCTTTTTAAAAATTCATCTTTCATTGACTTGTATGTTTAAGCTTTTTTTTTTTTAAGGAGGTCTAGTAGGCGATGCTTTCAGAGTCTTAGCGTCGTATTTGGGAACGACTCTATTGCCAATACACATAAATGGTCATCTGAATGAGTAAAAGTCCTTGAATTGTACCCTTATCTTTCAGCTTTGGACACTGCTCCCTTGTCTGCATGTAAAGATGCCAAAGAGAAATCTGTGCTCAGGCTTTTTTTCCTTTATAAAGTAACTAGTTCTAACTAAATGCTACTTAGATAAGAAATGTATTTTAAAATATATTTTATATATATCATTGCAAATAAAATTTACATAATAAACGTTTAAAATATAAATTTATGACAAATAGAATTTGCTATTGTCAGTATTTTCTAGTTATGTGTTCCCGACAAGTAGATTCAGTGAATCCTTTTGGAGATGCAGATTTATATCATCTTTCTTATCAAAAAATATTTCTTTATATTTTTAATTCAGATTTTCTTGTCTACTAGCTCAGTTCTTTTTGTTAGGCATGTCGATAATCTTTTTGTTAGTCATTTATTGTCTTTCTTGTCTATTACCATTTCTTTAATTGCTTTTTAGTGTATTATGTGTGATCTTCTGAAGTCTCTACCTCAGATCATTGATTTGGCCTTCAGAAAGGCCGACTGCATTCTTTCTTTCCTATATATAAGTTCTGCACTCTCACTGTTATTTTCTTTGTTTCCTTATTTTGTTTCAGTGTATCTAATATAGTTCATTATCATACATTTGATTTTATAAAATCCATAAATTTTCAATGTCCTTAATTGTAATCTATCTATACATATATTTGTCAAATAAATATATATCTATATTTACTTTTTGTCAAATTTTTGCTGAAATCTTATTATTTTCTCTTTACTTATGTGTAAATAGGGTTAATTCTATTTAAGTCTTTTTATCACAAATGCAGAAGGGCTCTCCTTGATTCTTCTTTATGTTTATCTGTACAGACAATGAATATACATTATTGAATTTCTACTCTGTGCCAGGCACTAATTTTGATCCTGGAGGTCCAAAAGTTAACAAAACAGGAAAAAGGTCAGTTTATCTATAGGTCATATAAGACATAAGATGATTATTCAAGAGGATTGCATTCTAGTGTGGGATCTAGGACAAAAAGATAAATACATGCAATAATTTTAAATGTCAACATGTATACAATAGAGAAGATAATATGTAGAAACGCAGTAGAGTGTGACTGTAAAGTTGATGTACATTTAGCTAATATTCAACAAGACTTTCTGTGAATGCTAGAAACTAATATTATAAATCTGTTAAATATTTTAGTTGTCTATCGATGGTCTAAGAAGCTGGAGCTTGAGTCTAGTTATCTCATTTTTGTCTCTCTAAAACTGTTTCTGTGCACAATCATAGGCTTGTTCCAATAGGCTAGGAGCATGTTGTGTTCCCACTGATGGTGAGTTCTATTGGTGTTCAGTATCTCCTTTTTATTTTGAATGAACCACTTACCTTCCTAACATTATAAATTAGAAAGGCTATGTGGTTAATAAAGCTTTTTACTTTATGGTGCATATGATTTCTACCTTGGATTCAGAGTAGATAATATTGTTATCTCTATTTGAGCTTTTTTGCTACTGTTAAAATCCTTGTTTTTTAAAGGTGGTTGTTTGCTAACAAGCCATTTTTCCCCAGGTTTAACAATATTTGTTGGAAGTCTACCTCCTCAGTGTTCTCCATTGTCTATTTGGAACATTTGTTATTGATTGTTTTGCACTTAATATGGAAAGTATTCTTTCTAATAACATTTACTTACTAAAGTTTGCCTATAGCTCACAAAAGAAGAAATACAACACAACAAAATTGTCCTAACTTTATGAAGACTTCAGAGACTACTTGTTGTAAGCTGTTTCCATAAGCTACAAAAAAAATAAAAGAACAGAGAGCATAAATATGTGATGGTACTATATCTGGTATAGTATGTCCTCATCCTCTTTCAGCAGAACTGACTATAAAAGTATACACACGTTTGCACAGTGTGAAAAAATCATAGCTTTCATTTAGCATGCATTTTGCAGGAAAATATAATAAATAAAATGTAAGGGAAGACTTGTTAGGAGAAAAATTTAAGAAGCACATTTTGATTTTCTGCACTTTTAGCACTACAAAACCGATCACACATATATTAGATATAATGAGGAAACACAAGATTCTTCACATTTCTCATGCCTTCAGAAAGTGGTTAAGTTTCCACTGTTAATAATACAGAAAATATTCTCCAGAGACTAGTGGTATGCTCTAACACTGTGAGAATATCACCTATATTATTTAGTTCTATTTCAGGGAAGTGTTTTCAGCAATGTAAATGCAATCAAATGTGATACTAAAACAAAAAGAACAACAACACAAGAAGAATGCACTTCCAAGTTTTCTTTGTGTATAATGACCATTACCAAACGGAGGTGTTTGCATTCCAAGGGTATACAAGATGATCTCTTGGAATGAAGAAGTAAAATATTAAAATCCCTACTTACATTTTTCATACTTTAAAAATTTGTATAGTTTGTCTATGTTCTCTATGTCTTGAGACTCAAACAATTTTACTTCTAGGGTATATAATAAAGCAAAAAAAATGACTGTTACTGGTTGCAGTTCAAACTCCCCCTCCATGCTCCATTTAATTGCTTTTGCACTTCTGTCAAAAATAATTTTGCTGAATGCATTGGTGTTGGCCTATTTCTGAATTTGCTGTCCTGTTTCATTGATACAGGACACCAATATCACATTGTCTTGATCAATGAAGCTATATAAAAGACCTTAATATCAGATAGAGCAATGACTTTCCTTCCACTTTATTATCCTTTGTCAAGATTATTTTAGCTATTATAGATAGTAGGCCTTTCCATATGCATTTTAGAATAAGCTCGTCTAGGTCTACAGAAGACCTTGTTGGCATTTTGATAGAAATTTTATTAAACATAGAGACAGATTTGGGGAGAATTGAGGTTGTTATCATGTTGAGACTTCCAATCGATGAACTCAGTATTAAACTTCAGTTATTCAGGTTAGTTTTAAATTTATTTGACCAACATTTTGTAGTTTTCAGGATACAGGTTCTGGACTGATTAGCTGGGTTTATACATATGTATCTGTTTCATTTTCTTTGGCATTATTGAAAATAGTATTGTGTTTTAATTTTGGTTTTCACGTGTTTACTGTCAGTATATAAAATATTATTGCTTTGTAAGTATTTATATTATATTAACCTTTGACCTCGCTGAACTCATTTGTTCTAATAATTTTGTTTTTGTATATACTTTGGGATTTTCTACATAAACAGTCATGTCATTTGGATATAGGTATGGTTTTATTTTTTGCTTTCCAATCGGAAGCATTTTTACTTCTTTTTCTTGCCTTATTACAATGAATGAAACTTCCAGCACTATGTTGGAAGAAAGTGCTGGGAGTAGACATCCTTGCCTTGGTTCTTATCATAAAGAGAAAGGATTGAGTTTTTTCATCATCAAATATGGTGTTAGTTACAGGATTTCTGCAGATGTTCTTTGTCAAGTGAAGTAGTTTCCCTTTATTCTTAATTTGTTGAGAGTTTTTCTGTCATGAATGAGTGTAGAATTTTGTCAAATGCTTTTTCTGTATCAATTGAGATCATCATGTGACTTTTCCTCTTTAGTCTGTTGATATGGCCAATTACATTAGCTGACTGATTTTTAAATATTAAACCAGGCTTGCATATCTGGAATACACACCAGTTAGTTATGCTATATAACTGTTTTTACACATTATTGGATTTCTTTTGCAAAAATTTTGGGGAATTTTGCATCTATCTTCATGAGAGATATTGATCTGGAATTTTATTTATTTTACTGTCTCATAAAATACCAGTTTTTCCATCTTTTCTGTTTTCTGGAAAAGATTGTACAAAACTGATATTAGTTCTTTCTTAAATGTTTAAAATTATCCAGTGAAACAATTTGGGCCTGGATATTTCTTCTTCAGGAGCTTTAAAAATAAAATGTAATATATTTAGTGGATAGGACTATTCCTGTTGTCTGTTTTTATCTCAGTTGAGTTTTATTGGTATGTAGTTTTTAAGGAATTGTTCTATTTCTTCTGTGTTGTCAAGTTTATGACCTTGTTCATCATATTTCCTTATTATTCTTTAAACATTATGCTTTGTATTCTCTCCTTATTTTTGTTAAAATTGCTGCACGTTTATTCATAATGTTGAGATTTGTAAAGAACCAGTTCTTGTTTCATTTATTTTCTCTATTTTTCCCATTTTCAATTTCACTGATTTCTTTTTATTATTATTTTCTTTCTTCTGCTTCCTTTGGATTTGTTTTGCTCTTTTTTAAAAATTACTTGAGGTAAGAACTTAGATCATTGATTTTACAGTTTTGAGACTCACATGAGTGGGGGGGTAAGTTCAGTGCCTCCACTGAACTTGCTGACACTTTCTCAGTGAAAGTGGAGCACTGCCTGATTGTACCCAGTGGGACTATAATAATGACCCCCTGCTGGGGAGGGAAGAAACGGAGGGCTGACTGGCATCACTTTCTTGCTTCCCGTAGAGCCCTGCGGTCAGCCTACTAGACCAGATCTGGCTCTTACTGCCTAAGTCTTGTTGTTGATGGGTGAGAGTAGAGGCTTGCCGGCCACTGGCCCCTATGGACTCCATGTTGGTCAGGGAACTGTAACACTGCACGATTTGGCTTATCCTTCTGTCCATGGATTCTGTCTGTTAGGAGAATTAGCACGTCATCTTCGTCTATGGTGAGGGCAGGGAGTCCCACTCAAACAAGAGGGAGAAAGGGTTGCGGGGGAGGGGTATGGTTTTAATCAGTTGATACTTGACTGGAGTAGGGCTGGTGTTGCCAGAATGGTTCTCTGCTGTTAAGCCACCCCTTTCCTGGTGCTTTAACTAGAGACGTTGTGGGTGGCTATCTTGAAACTCTTTGCCTGTGCCTGTTGGTGATTCTGGGCTGGGAGTGTCTGCAGCACCCTGTCTAGGATGCGTGAGGGGCAGCAAGAGAAGCCAGGGAATGACCACTGTGGCCTTCCGAAGTCCCAAGTCCCCTCACTTGGCCACCGTTTTCTTCCTGCCTTGTAGAGATTTCCTTTGCTTACTTATTGTGTTAGGTCCAAGTTTTTCTTTTAATTGTAAGGAAGAGGACCTGGGTACAATAGGGCTGCTCTATCTTTACGGAACCAGAAATCCCACCATTTCCTTTTAAGCTTCTGTGCTTTCGAACATCCTGTCCCCAAGGTAAGATTGACTTGCACACCTTGTTAACCTGATGGACAACTCCTTTTGAATCCTAAAGAATTCCCATAAGCGAGACTCGGCGCACGCAGATATGTATTTTTTCATGTACTCTCAAAGCCCTGTGCGTACCTTATTGTGCTTCCTGTCATATTGTGTTAACTAGACGGTGTTTGTGTATGTTATCATATCTCCATCTAGACTGAGAGAACCTTACAAGAAGGGGTTTTGCCTTATTTATCTTCATATCTCTAATGGCTGGCACATAGATTGTGTCTAGTTCATGCTTTCTAGCATTCAATGTTTGTTGAATGCACACATTACTCCTTGCAACTAGTAGGGTTTTACATTTTTACAGAATGCTTTGTACTTACAATTTCACTTATTATCTTACTCTCTCAATTGATTTCACAATTATTATCTCACTTCTGTACTTATTGTGAGAATTAGGCTGTTTTCTCTGATTTTATAGATAAGGGAACTGAAGAAAGAGAGTTTTAGTGCCTTGCTCGTCAGAAAATTTGCAGCGGTGCCCCAGATTACTAGTCAAAGGCAATGCAATTTTGTTCATATTTACTTTGTAGGTTTGGAAGGGAAATACCCTGTAACTTTAAAGTTTTTCAACAAGAAGGAACAAAAAGAGTTATGTCTATTAGAAAATTCATGTTATTAGAATGCTTCCTTGACACTGTAGTTAAGGGCCTCTGTATGAAATGTGAGGACAATTGGTAAAGAAAGCTGTAATCACCACTGCAAAAGCATCTTCTATTTTTGGTCCAGTAGAATTAAAATAGAAAATGTTCTAGTGACAGATGCAAGAAAATGAAGTGTTGATTAACATTGTGCTGCCTTGTCTAAGGCTATGTCAATGAGTCCCACAAATAAAAATAAAACATATGAAAACATTTATATTTATAATAAAAATCTTCCATATTGATTTTGTTAAACAACTGGATGGGCTAGAATAACTGAACCATTGATGTCCCAAAATACAAGAACTCTGTGTAAAATTAACTTTCTTGGATGAAAAAATGCTACAATTGCGATGTTGATTTGAGGTGGTATTTCCAATGTCCCTGGCTTTTCTAGGTTAGCTAAATGCTTGACATCAGTCTGGAAGCCAGACACAGCCTCTCAGTGGAATGAATTCTATTTGGTTATTATGATATTGAAGAAATGAGCTACAGTTTTGTTTCTATGAATTCTTTTCTGAACAACATTTTAACTTAAACAAATATAGTCCATTATACAATATATAATATTTTAGTCTGTAAATGTTTTAGCAATAACTAGACTAAATTATATTTACTTTGAGTCAGAGAATCTTATGTTAAGGCAAAACAAATCTTTGAATAAAGATAAAAGCTTAAGACAGATTCAAGATACTAGTTTTAATATTTTCAACTAATTTTCTCAAACTAATTTACTCCAAGTCTCAAAATAATAACAACATTATTATTATTAGCTTGAAAAGAGCTATCATAAAGCACATAGGAGATATTTGATAAGATTTTAGATGATGAAATACATTTTAAAATAAAAATTGTTTCAACTTTTTGTTACTATATGCAGTTGACTTCCATCTGAATGACCTTTGTCACCTTTATGATCTTATAACCCTGAAAACCTTTGTTCTGGAGGAGACAAAGGTAATAGGTACCAAAGACCTGAAAGATATGCATGCCTTTTGACATGCAAATTCCATTTCTACGAACTTATACTAATAAAATAATTAAGGATTTGGAAAAAGACAATGTTTATAGCAAGAAGCTGGGAATAGTTGACATGCCCAAAGGTATGGATTAATCAAATTGCATACATCTCCAAAAGGACTATGTTGCATGTAACTTTCTTTCTTTCTTTTTTTTTTTTTTTTCCTGAGTTGTAGTCTCACTCTGTTACCCAGGCTGGAGTGCAGTGACGTGCTCATGGCCACTGCAGCCTCAACCTGCTGGTTTTAGGCAATTTTTCCACCTCAGCCTTCCAAGTGGCTGAAACTACAGGCACACTTAGCCCGGCTAATTTTTTGATTTGCTGTAGAGATGAGGTCTCACCAAGTTGCCCAGGCTGGTCTCGAATCCCCAGGCTCAGACCATCCTCTCGCTTTGGCCTCCTAAATTGCTGGGATGACAGGCTGAGCCACTATTTTTATTACGGAAGGATGTTTATATTATATTGCATTAAAATTACAATTGGTGTAACAGTTTCACATTTGCTGCCCATGCCTGTAGTCCTGGCTGCTTGGAGGGATGTGGTGGGAATGCCCCGGAGAATGTAGGATCTGGAAGTATGCTTTAGACACTGTCCCTTCCCTCCTCAATACCTACTCTTTCATTCTCTCCCGGCACCTTCTGAGACTGTGACCTTGTAACCCATGCTTGCTTTTCTCATTATGCTCTTCCTTAAGAAATTTCAGAGGCTAGAGTCAGGCACGGAGCCTGATGTGGAACTCTCCTGCCTGAGGGAAGTCACGGACAATCGACCCACCCCCAGGCCACTGTCAAGATGTTGTGAGCCAGACCCTGGACAGGGGTTGCTCCAGATGACCATCAGAACAAAGGCAGGTAGAGCCTGCCAAGCTACGTTATCACCAGCTGAGTAGGTGAGTGCAGTTTCCCACACTCTTACCAACGTTGAGCACATTTTAATTTTTTTCTTGTCCTTACCAGTTTAATAAGTGGAAACTTACTGGAGTTCACATTTCCTTTTATTTTTTGAGTATGTATTTGGTGAATATAATTCCTTAAAATCCAGTACTTGTGGTGTCAAAAACCAAAAAATGTACTTGTTTTCTGGTGTGAAAATTTATTCATTTGAAAAATCTTAGAAAGTCAGATGAATTAAATTACAGTGATTTATAAGTTTAACAAAATTTATGTGTCAGGATGTAATTAAATACAATTGAAATTGCTTCCCTAAATCCAGATGGAAACTCTAAAATGTTAGGACAGCAGTGACAGGGTAAAACAAGTCTAATAAAGAAACGGTTTTTAGTTAAAAAAAAAAAAAAGAAAGAAAAAAGAAACAACAGCAACAACAACAAAACCTTGTTCCTACTTGTGCCCTTCTTTAACAGACCTGTTCACCTGTCATCAAAGCCCAGCTGTAAGCTTCCTTCCAGGTTTCTTCTTTTACTTTCCCTCTTTTCTTCCAAGCATTAATCTAGCCAAATGCTTGCGGGTATTTGACTACATCTTTTCTCTGTCACCACATCTTCACTTAACTCAGTTTCTCATCACCTTTCACCCAGAACACTGCCATTATCTCCTATTTTCCAGTTGCCCGTCCTGCCCCACCAACACAACTTTCATAGCAACTTCTAAACACGGGCACAGTAGTGATAGGATCACATGAAACTTTTGTTTACCTGGTTTCACAAAGCGATGCATGCAAAATGCTTGCCAATAAACCAGCATGCCTTGAGACAACAAGATGACTACAGTCAACAATCACTTATTGTGTGTTGTAAAATCGTGAAGAGTAGAATGAGAATGCTCTCAACACAAATAAATGATAAATGCGAGAGGTGATGGTGACCCCAATCACTCGGATGTGATTATTATGCATTGTATGCCTGTATCAAAATAGGTCCCCATAATATGTATACCTACTATGCATCCATTAAAAAATAAATTTCTTGTGAATTAAAAGTAAAGCATTAAACCTTAGAAATAACTCCATTTAAGTTATATATATATAACCATCCATATACGAATATGTCATATATCTATATATTTATATACAATAACTGACTGGATTGGAAGTTGCTTCCAAAAGATGGGATGGACAACACAGTGTAGCTCAGTGATTCAAATGCTGACCCTTAAACTTGGTATGTATATGCGTTCTCTTTGATATCCGAATCTGAATTTCTCTTTAAATGCTTTGCTTAGCTCAACATTTACGGCTTTGAAGTTCTTACACTGCTTCTAAGAAGATAATAGGTGTTATTTCTCTCAAGGAGAAGCAGCCTAGTATAGTAAAAATGTTAACTTTGGAGTCTGACAGAAAATAATTCAGACTTTCCGGATCCAATGCAGAGCTCCTTTACTGCTCACTGCCTACACATTTAGCTCTTGATTTGATCCATTTTGGTTCTTTTTTCCTCTTCTCCCTCCCCTTAAAGAGTAGACATAGAAAAGGGGGCAGCTGCATTTCCAGAACAAAAACTAGTTAGTAATAAAAACATCAGTCTATATAACAATATGATGCAAAAAGCGACAGAAGCCAAAATGCACGTGACAGCAATTATTATCTGTTTGAACACACCAAGAATGCAGAATAACCAGCCAGCTCCTTGCTTGGAAGTAAGCTGCTGTTCTTAATAACCATTCTGAAATGACACAACAGTATTTGCTTAGTGTTGGTGCAGAGGAAGATACAAAAAGAAAACTGACAAAAAAACCCAGCACATTTGAATATAAAACAGATTTTGAATTCTAACTCTTCCATTCTACATATGATTTCAAGTTGCCTAAAGTCCTTTTGTTTTTTTTTTTTAGAAAGCAGGATATATAGAGAGAACAGAAAATCTCCCATAATGGGAGGGGACCTGAGGGGGTTACCCTCCTATAGTCTATAAACTTGGTTTTGTCACCTATAAAATTAAGTTTATCATAACTATAGCTTCAGAAGTAATTGGTAATAACACACATATTTATTTACAGTTTATTCTATATAAAGTAAACTAAAACTTGGCACACATTACTTCATTTCGTTTTTCAGCAATATCGCTTGGTAATTCTATAATTACCAAAATGTGGAAATTTAGGCTTCCTTTGCCGAAGGTTGCTTATGTAAAAATTGGCAAACAGGCAATTCAAATGCAGTACTGTCTGATTCTGGAAGATGAGTTTCAACCACAGTACAATACTGCATTGAATTAAATAAAAACATGTATGTGAATGAAACATGCATATCGTGTGCTAAGTAAATGCCAGATTCTTTCTCTCCTCCCCTATCTGCATGCATGATCTTAGTAGCTAAACAGTGAAACCATAATAAACTGCTTTTGTTTTTTTGTTTTATAGACCCATATATCAACAAGTTTAAAATATTGATAAAGTATTAAAAAGAGAACACCGGTGTACAAGGAATATTCAAGGAGAGCCTTCTAAAGAGGGAGAACTGTAGCATGGCATCAGAGGAGACAACTCGTATTTACTCACAGGAGGGGAGTGAGGAGGTACGTTACACAGGTCCATATACTAAAAGGTGATTGTTGTAAAAGAAATTGCTTGTATGACTTCTTTCATTGATTTTACAGAGCCCCTGGGGTGCGGGGGTGGGGGTGGAGGGGGGTAGGGAGGAGGATTGGCAGTAGTGAGAATCTGCCTGGGGAAGGAGGGGCACACCTTATCTGCGCAATTAACATTTGTATACCTAACCCTGAATTGTACCCCACATCTTTAAAATAAAAAAATTAAAAGTTAAAAAGGAAAAAGCTTTACATTTGCCACTTTCCCCAATAAAATAGTTGTAGTGACCTATTTTAGTTCCATGAGCCATATTCCAGGGACCTCTTTAAATTTGAGAGCATTCAGTTTCTCACTAACATCCTGATTTCGTGTCCCTAGTACTGCTACTGCAGCCTTATTTAGCATAGACCCATTATTGGAAATGATTTGGTGGAATCAGAGGCAAGCGTTCCCTTGCTTCACTGGACATATGCTGAACACTCAGAGGTGTTCATAAACAAACAAAAAAACACTTAGCCAGTAAACCAGAGGTCACTGAAGTAGACATTCTTACAGTGGAGATAATGTATCATCGTGATACCATTTACCAAGCTAGGTGAATAGAACTTGATTTATGGTTGTTTTATTAAGAGTATTTTTGTTACTTAAGAGTAGTTTCACTTGGGTTGGGTCTATGTGCACAAATCTGTAGCACTTAGCCAAATAATTGTCTCATGCCCACCCATCTTCAGACATAACAAATGTCTGAGTGTAGACTCCATTTTGAGGCTCTCCATATACTGAGCCATGCATTGTGCCACCATTTTGTTATGGGACTAGACACAGCCCAAACACATTGAATGCTTGTACCTGTAAACTGTTCCTGAAATGTTGTTAGGTTATGTTAATAATCATCCCAAATCCAATTTTTACCATATATTTATAAATACAAATCCACTGTGCTTCACATACATGTCTGTAAAATCTACAAAAGACAAATAAAAGAATCTCTTCAAACGGTAGTCAATTACATTATTAGTGGAAATAATATGGAACAATTATTGTAATAGGTTTTGTGATGGAGAGTGAAAAATCTTCCCATAATTCATTTTCCTATTTTTAATAGATTCCAAACCCTACAAATTAGGGTTGAGCAGGAGACCGACCCACTAGAGACCACACGAGCCATGTGACAAAGTTGAGGTGACAGGAACAGCATGTGCCCTTCCTGAAGACAAGCCATCTGCCCTGGACTTCCACTCCTTCTTGCCGCCTCCCAAACAGAAGTGCAGACATGGAGGTCAGCTAGCTTCAGTCACAAGGACAACCATGCCACGAGATAGGTGGGAAGGACTGGAATCCTTGTCTGGCCTGCACAGTGGGGCTCACCACTTTCCCTGCCATGAGCACAATCATTCTACAGGATATGGCAGAGTGGAGAGGACTGGAGTCCTTGGCTGGCCTTGCGGAGAAGGGCTCACCACCCTCCCTGCCATGAGGACAACCGTGCCATGGGATATTGCAGGGTGGGAGGGACTGGAGCCCTTGACTAAGACTTGCAGAGCAGGGCTCACCTACCCACCTGGTCTGTTAGTGGCGAAGAAAAACACTTCCCTTTAAGGTAACCATGTTTTGTAAGCAATTGTAATTTTAGAGTTCTTTGTTACAAATATTAGCCTGTACCATAACTCATAAACTTTGCACGTGTCCCTTTCACTTAGTCTTTAAAACCACCAGATGACATGGGTATTGTGTCCATGTTGCTTGTTGCTTGGTCACGAGGCTCCTAATGCACAAGATTTTCAGTTCACATATAGTGGAGAAAAGGTCTGAATAGATAACTTATGTCCTTTTTTTTTTTTTTTTTTTTGAGTTGGAGTCTCACTCTTGCTGCCCAGACTGGAATGCAGTGGCACGCACACGGTCACCACAGCTTTAAACTGCTGGGCTCACGTGATTCTTCCACCTCAGTCTTCCAAGTAGCTCGGACTATAGATGGGCTCCATCACACCCAGCTAGTTTTTGTGATTTACTGTAGAGACGAGGTCTCACCAAGTTGCCCAGGCTGGTCTCGAACCCCTGAGCTCAGGTAATCCTCTCTCCTTGGCCTCCCAAAGTGCTGGGATTACAGGCTGAGCCAGCATGCCCGGCCAATTTATGTCCTTTTGACAATCAATTGATTTCTAAGTTCATTTCCCCTTCCCATTCCCATGTAACTTGTTCTTGGACCTTTCTTCTGCTTCCAGGTATCTTACTCTTCTGTGAATTCCCTGGTTTTGTCTTTCTACCTCAGCTGCTCTTGCAATCTTCTTTGGAGGCAGCATTTCCCAGAACTACATTTTTCGTGACTTTATGGAAACTGAAAATAAATAAAACTGATTGCATTAAAAAGACCCATCAATGAAATAAAATATGCTCTGTTCCTCATGGGGTAATGATTGGAATCTGGTCCACACAACACATGGAAGAGTTCTGCTTCTGACTCACAATCCTTCTCTTCTTCAAATAGTTTACATATCAATGCTCTCTGTGAGAACTTTGAATCTTTGTTCTTTCTGTCTCCACCTCCAATGACTATTTTTCCCCTCCATCTCAGCCATTTGCTCTTCTAGATACACACTGGACATTGTTGTCATCAGAAACTGAGGTTTCTCTTAGATCCGGATTTCAGACATCCCAATATCTAACCATGTCTATATCTCTAAGACATTTGCTGTAGAAACACAATCTAATTATTCAACTTTACAGCGACTGAAAACATGGACTCCACCATTTGTAATTATCTCTTTGTTTCTTTCCTTCTGTCTTCACTGCATATCTTGCTCCGGTTAAATTACCTTGCCTGTAAGTATACTCACACTTTAGGAAACATCTTTCACTTACCCCTCTCTCTCTCTGTTGTATCACCTGATACATCTCTAATCACAGAGAAACTAAATTATATTCTCCTTTGTGCCTGCACCTGAGGCAATGAATATAGCCAGAGGAAACCACATAGCACCGACTTCACCTGAAATTCCTAAGTACAAAGCTCAAAGAGGTCCCTGATTCTGTACATTAGTTCTGCTGTGTTTTCCTATAACATTTGTTTCTCACTCTGAAATAATTATTTCATACCTCGTCCCGTCTGCACCCATCTGTCTCTGTGTCCTCCTGTTATGGATGATAAAGTATCTGTCTCCCTTCTTTTCTTTGTTTTCTTGCTTTCATCCTTCTTGTCTTCTTGAGGATATGCCTCCTTCTTTTAACACCTCAATCCTGTTATTGCCTTTTTCCATAAACACACACACACACACACACACACACACACACACACAACAAAAAACTGCATCAGGCAAGCAAGAAGATGCTGTGGCAGGAACCCTTCTTTTCTGCATCACCATCTTCTCCTTTTCTACTATGTGTCATTCCAATCAGAGTGTAAAGCTGGTAGGGCATTTTCCAATGTACAGAAAGTCTGTCCTGGATCCCACAGATGCTCCCTAGTTTCTACACATGTCTTTACTTCCCTTCCATAGTAAAATATTGTGAAAGAGTTGTCTATAGTCTCCATTTCTTCACACCCCATTTCGTCTGTTAACTTTTCTAATCAGTCTTCTACCCCACTAGGCCACCATAATTGATGTTCTCTCATTTGCAAAAGACATTCATGTTGCTGTTGAATCTCGATGGGGGGATTTTCTATGTGCATCTTCTTGGACCTTGAGTGTCTTTCAAAGTCGTTACCAGAACAAACCCTTTCTCAATTTTTACAATATGAAGTTCTACTGGTTTCCTTCCAGAGACTTTAGCTTCTCTTTCTATACTAAACTTAAAATTCCATGTAGAATAGGTCTTTGCCTTTAAATTTTCTTGCTCGGTGAACTCATAAATTCTTATGGCTTTGAAGATCGTCTTTATGCTGTCAACTCCCACGTTTACATCCACAGCAGGACATTTCCCCCTGATATTCTCACTTTTTATAACCAGTGGAATAATTGACTTACCAGTTTACATGATCCACAAGCATCTCAGAGTTAACATATCCCAAATGAAGCTATTAAACTTCCCCTAAACCTATTTTTTCCCCAAACTATCCTATTTCACTACATGACAATAAAATTGAATCAGCTGCTCAATTCAGAAAACTGGTGGTCCTCCCTGATGTTTTCATCTCATGAAGATCCCACACCCAATTTTCCACTAGTTCTGATACGAAGACCCGCAATTGTCTGTTCGTATTGCCACCACCCCAGAGGAGGGCATGGAGAGTGTTCAAGTGCTCCTTCATGTCACCCACATTCCTGAGAGTTGACAGAAGATGTGCTTCACCTCATCTCCTATGCACTCCAGTTAGTAACTTCAAAGGACACTCAACTTCCCTGCAGACTGAGTCCAGTTGACTGAGAGATGTGAATCCCCATTCACTCCCTTTTCTTAGTAGTCACAGGTTTGAATGATATAGTGTCAAAGTAACTGTAAGTCTTGTGACTTGTGTAGCTTTTGTATCAATGCAATCAAATGTCTTGGTATTTTTATAATTTTGCGTATACTAACATGCAGTAGTATGTTGTCTTAGGCCCTGTTAACTTCCTTTACTCAATAGCAAGCTTGATTAACACTTTTGCTGGGTGTTACTGATAAAAAACTGTGAGATACCTCTGGTAACTGGTGTCAGGAAATGTGGACCATAAAATGTCATTATTGACAAAATGCAGCTGTAACTTAGGTTCTAGACAATGCTTTGCTGGTCACATAGTCAGTGTATCTGTAGCAACTACCCTGAACTTATAAAAGCAGACTGTAAAACTTGAAGGATGAGCAGAACCATTTTATTATATTTATTTTGAGTTGGAATCTCACTCCTTCGCCCAGGCTGGAGTGCAGTAGCACGTTCACGGCCACCCCAGCGTTGACCTGCTGACCTCTGGCCATTCTTTCAACTCAGCCTTCCAAGTAGCTGGAACTACAGGCATGCGCTACCACGCCCGGCTAATTTTTTGTTTATGGTAGAGATGAGGTCTCGCCAAGTTGCCTGGGCTGGTCTTGAACCCACGGGCTCAAGCAATCCATTCACTTCCCAAAGTGCAAGAATGACAGGCCGAGCCACCGATCCCAGCCAGAACCATTTTAGAAAGGCCCCGAGTCTGGCTCTGCTCCCTGGATTTAAATTCAGAAATAAGCTCCTTTCTATCAGTCTTTCTGCCTCTTGACTTATTGGCACCAAGGGTTAGCAGCTGGGTGTTTACTTGTACCCTGACAATTTGGCAACAGCGGTAGGACCATAACAGTTCCACTGGGTCTATATAACGCATTTCAAACATGTCTTCTCTACTATATCATCATGGCTTCTGCCTCAGTGTAAGTAACCACCATCCTTGTGGTGGAATTAGGTACTAATTTGTCTCCATAGTTCCACATTGCAACCCTACAATCTACCCACTAAACCCTTAACTGGTTGTGATGTTTTCCAACTCCAAACTCTACTATCTCTTCCCATCATCCTTGGAAAGAGGTAGCTTCATCACAGCATGCACTGCCTGCCTACCCTGCTGCTTGCCCGAGGGCCCCGCACTTGCTGCTACTCCGTCCCTTCCTTTGGTCACACCAACCTTCCTCTGGAGGGTTCCTTGCATGGGCTAAGCTTGGCCTCATCCGCTAGGCTGCACTTCTCTTTCACTGTCACAAGAACCACCTTTCTGGGCCTTCTCAAAGTCTGACTTCTTCTCATATTTTTGGTTTAAATTTAAATATCATCTCTGAAAATAATTTTGTCTCCTGTTTATTGATTTCTGGTAATAAATTTGGATGCACATCAGCCAGTCCAAGTTACCTTCATGGTGTACAGCATTTAATATAGGGAAGTATTGCAGACTTTGTCTTAACAATAATTTACTAAGGTAAGTGTTAATAAAAAAGAAAAACTTGTGGACAATTTCTTTGATGAATAAAGCTTCAATGTTGTTACCCAAGGTAAAAATTAATGCAGACATTTTTTCCCCCTGGTTATTCAGGTAACAGTCAAGTGGCTGCAGCTTGTGCTTAGCTGTGAAATAACAGCCAGATCCAGTCTGTGCCATGGTTTGCATTCAGCTGTCTGATACTTATTGGGTTGTTGATTCATTGCAATTTCTCACTCCAGAGTGAATGCTACAATGAATCTTAGAGGACAGAGCTAAAGCCAATATGGATGAAGGTCCTTGGAAAACTATTTGTGACACAGAGTACATAATCGAGTGTGTATTTTGCACAAAGAAGTCTTAAAAATTCAGTTTGATTGACAATAAGTGTTACTGGCTATTACAGTGGAATGGTGCTACTCTTTTGATAGCAGTTAGACAACTGTCTTACTTTTATAAAACATTTATAATTTGTTTGAAAAGAACTGTCTAAAGGTAAAACTGG
Source organism: Carlito syrichta (assembly GCF_000164805.1). Taxonomy (NCBI): domain Eukaryota; kingdom Metazoa; phylum Chordata; class Mammalia; order Primates; family Tarsiidae; genus Carlito; species Carlito syrichta. Next base: position 68,150 of record NW_007013871.1, read on the forward strand.
ACCCGGCAGGATGATAATTTTATTCTACTACCTTTTAATAAATACAGCTAGTTCTTTGTTAAAAAGTATAAACAACATAGACATTAGTGATTCAAGTGCTGTCTTTGACTACATGAATGTTTCCCAAATCAGTTTGGGCATATTTTGTAAGATAGTGGAAGAAAGTTTGGAATTACACCTTCTGACTAGAGTTGACTATAAGTAAGGCATATGTTGTAAGATACCTAGAAATTTCATGAGTCTCTTTCTTAGCGTCCCCTGATTTTTCTACCTTATAAAGTTCTCATCTCTGAAAGAAAGTCTATGAATTTCATTTTTAATGACTGTTTAAACTATCTACTATTTCAACATTAAATAGTATCTGTATTATGTTATCATAGCTATTAGTAGCCTCAGGTTCCACTCAAAATTCAGTTTTACAAAAATATTTTGAGCCGGGCTCGGTGGCTCAGCCTATAATCCCGTGCCTTTGGGAGGCTGAGGTGAGTGGATTGCCTGAGCCCGCGGGTTCGAGACCCGCCTGGGCAGCGAGACCTCATCTCTACAATAAATCAAAAAAAAAATCAGCCAGGCATGGTAGCGCATGCCTGTAATTCCGGCTACTCGGAAGGCTGAGGCGGAAAGATCGCAGGAGCCCAGCAGGTCGAGGCTGTGGTGGCCGGGAGCGGCTACTGCACTCCAGTCTGGGTGACAGAGTGAGACTCTAACTCAAAAAAAAAAAAAAAAAAAAATTTGAAAGGAGATTCCATTATTCAATTTGCTCTTTTTAAAAGAACAATGTTAAATGGTCAATCTTAAATAATATAATGTTTATTTTAATTGGAACCTAAAAACAGCATTTATTCCTTCTATTTGTGAATGTACCAATGTCTATAAAAATTTCAATTCTAGAATGTTTGTGGCATAAAACCCGACCCATCAATACTTAAAAAAAAAAAGCCCAAAGTAATTCATTCTTTGAATCCATATTTAGCGAATGATTATCGATTCTAAACATTGGGTTAAGTTCAGAAGCCATACCCATTATTGAAAAGACAATCATGTCGAGGTTGAACGATGACCAAAAGTTCTTTAACATGCCTCCTGTATAGTATTCTGTGTGGGATACATGACTACTCTCACTGGTAGAATAAAGTGGAAATGAGGTTGGAGCCATTCCTGGGTACAGGTTTATAAACTGTCCAGCCACTGTGCCACTTTCTGCCTCTCGGCCCCTCCTTTCTCCTGAAACCCTGTCACCATGCTGTGAGGAGCCCAAGCAGCCTCCTGGGAAAGCATAACTCCTGGCCAAGACCAACATGCCAGCTGTGGTAGCCAGCCAGCTTCTGAAGTGGCCCGTCCTGCTCCCTACTTTCTGACATTCGTGGCCTGTGTGTGTCCTCCCATACTGAATATGACTGAACTGGGTGAACAGTAGGATATGGCAGAGATAACAGTGTGTGACTTTTTAGGCTAAACATTAAAATTCACTGCAGCTTCTGTTTGACTCTCAGACGTCTCTGAGGAAAGCTCACTTCTCTGCCATGAAGCCACTCAGGGTGCCCTATGGAAAGTTCCACCTGATGAGGAGCTCATGTCTTCTGCCAGGAGCTGGGACCAACTCATCATCCATGTGAGTGAGCCACTTCAAAAACAGATTATCTAGCCTCAGTAAAGCATTACAATGATTACCATTCTAGACGGTGTCCTGGCTACAGCATCATGGCAGACTCTGGGCAACACACCCAGCTAATTCTTTCTCAAATACCCAACCCACAGAAACTGTGCAAAAGAAAAAAACAACAAATCTTTGTTTATTGTATTTTTAAGCTGCTAAATTTGAGTTGTTTTCATGCAGTAATAGATAATTAATACACCAACCACTCAAAGAAGTCATATTTGAAGTGGATTTGTTAGTCTTATTTCAGCCACTCCACTGCCACTGTGAGAAAGAAGACAAGACCTTGCTGAGTCCCAGATGGCAAATTTGTAAACAAAGTAAATGTTTTTTGAAGCCATGAAGTGTTGGAGTTGCTATCCAGAAATAAGTAACTAGAACATATGATGGTCAAATAATATATGTTCTTACTATAAGAGTATTTATTGTACAGAGGCAGAAAAATAAATTTACAAAAGTATTATAATGGGGTGATAAATTGTGCTACTGACACAGAGAAATGCCTAATCTAGACATACATGTAGGAATTCTGAGATGGCATCACAGACTAAAATCAAGGAGTCTATTAAGACAAGAAACTCTTATTCTGATATTTGGAAACATGGCATGTCTATATGAAGTAGTATTATTTACTTCTTAATTCCTCACTGTCCTTGGAATCTAAGCTTAGAGCTTCCTATAAATATTGTTAAATAATGATACCCATGTTTACACAAATACAATTCTGTAATATTCGTCATTCTAGTTGTCATACAAAAAAAGGAAGTCGATATTTAGAGGAATAAGCACATCTAATGTCTTTGACTAAATAAAGATTTGTATTCTAGTTTTGATAAACTATCATCATAGTTGTGGATAGTACAATCCAACTCCCTATCCTAAAAAACAAACAAACTATTTTATGTTGATTACAGATAGGGATTTAGAAAATTTGCTTTTGGAATATTTATTAAATTTCTAAGGTTTCCACAGATTGTTCTCTTTCTTCCTTTCTCCCACCGCTCTCTCTGAGCCATTCCTGTTTCCCTGGTTGTTAGCAGTAAGTGCAAGAAAAGCAATCTAAGCAGCGAGCTTCCACAAGGACTCTTAGCCCAAAGCAACTCACACAGGTTGCCTGGAAAAGGCACTCACATTTTTCAGAGAAAGAGTTCTGCAAGACAGTGAAGCCAGCAACTGGAATTGGTGAGATTATGTGGATATGTAGCTACGTACTTACTGTCTATAGTCCCTTTAGTAAAACCATAGGAAAAAATAAGCATGCCATTCGCAAAAGGTTTTGCAAGCACAGATTTAGACACAGCTTTTTCTGTACAACTGAAGCTTTTCACTCACGACCTTAGCGTCACAAATACCTGGGCCTAATCTGGATATGGTGTGAAATAGTCAATATGTGGCCCGTTCTATCTTTTTTCTTCATTCGCATGTAACGCTAACACAGTGAAGGATTCCTCTTTTCAGGGCAATCAGGAATGTATGGGTGAAGTTCAGTCTTAGCAACTCTCTGAACTTTATTTGATGAAACATATGCTGTGTTCTTTACTCACTTTATTTTTGTGGGTTTGAGAATGCATAACTTTGTGCAGTTTTCCTCTTTTTTGTCTATTTGTTTCAACATCTTGATGAAGTATGCACTTTCTATTAAATTCCCAAACCAAACCATCTTATTTCATCTAATCTCCTCTGATGCTTTTCCTTCCTCCTACGACCTGAATCTCCTTCTTATCAATGCTGTCTGTTATGATATCTTTTTGGCTGCTATAACAAAGGCAAACTAACGTTGGCTTAAACAACTTAGAAGTTTCGTGCAATAATGCAAATATAAAGAGTCCAGATCTTAAGTGAAGCCAGCAACTGGCATTGGTGAGATTATGTGGATTTGTAGCTACCTACTTATTGTCTATACTACCTTTAACAAAATCATGGGGAAAAATAAGTATGCCTTTCACAAAAGATTTTTATCTCCATCACTAATTCCCACTACCCTCTGACTTGATTGACTTTAAATTTTATTATGAATTCTCAGTTGTAGCACATTCTATTAAGAAAGTTTTAAGATTTCAAAATCTTGGAATTGGAATCATAATGAGCCAGCTTCTCTTTTCTAACAATTCTTCAAGTCACTGATCGGCTTATGTGGGCTTTCTCCAAGTCAAATATTCGCCCTTGGTTTAACCAGCATCGCCAGGTGTCATTTAATTTGTCTGTATCACACAGAAAAAAATAAAAAAGCAAAGTTTTGAAGGCATGTTGGTCAAAGGAAAATTATTCTATCAAAATGAGAGGATAGGGCTGGTGGTGATAAATGTCAGTAGTCCGCTCTGCAGGTAATTTGCCAGTAACACCAGTATCATCACCATCGTCATCATCAGTTGTGATCGGTAAAAACAACAAAGTGAATAAATTCTAGACTACTGAAAAGCGGAATGACTATAGTTTCAAGTGTCTGTAAAAAGACTAAATAATACCACATGGGGCAGGGGAGGACACTATTAAGCCTAGAATACTGAAAGTTTCTGAAGAAAACATAAAGATAAATATAAAACAAAAAGTAGTAAGAGAAAAGAAAGGGATAAGTTAGAAAGAAGAAAAGATTACATTATAAAATAGAAATGCATATATTTGTGTTAAGAGCTGGATACAGGTACATAAAGGCGAATTTCAAAATTTTTTACATTAGCTTGAGTACCACTTACTGATGCCAAAGACACAAATCTCAGACTGAATGGTTTCTATGAAATTGTTCATTGAAAGAATGTTTCTAATAAGTGGTACCAAGATTTCAATATTTTCGGTTTATATTGTCTCAAGAAGCAAAGACAAATGTGTGCTATTCATAGGCAATTTCTACTTGTGTATCCCGTACACATCTATTGAATGCTAGTATGTGTCAAGCACTGTTGGCTTTCAAGGTAGGCTGTCAGCAAACTGGCCTTGTATGTGCATCAAATATCAGTAAATGTTTCTGGTGCTTTGAATATAAAGTTATCTAGAGGGAGAGACATTTTTCTAGGAATACTGGTCTCTCATACTGCCTTTCTATCAGAGACAAAATTCTTTGGCTAAGTTTCAGTCAATTTACTGACCTCTGAGAAAAATGGCAGAGAGATAAGTGCTAGAGTACTAATTTTAGCAGGAGCTTTTAATAAATTTAAAAGTTTCTTATTTATTTCATAATTGTAGGCAGTCCATGAAATATTCTATATCTAGGAGGTCTGCTCTGAAAACATTTTTATGATTTTACAAAGAATGAAATTTTAAAAATAAATGGGCTATAGAGATACTGTGGGGCTTAATTTTATGTGTCAACGTGACTGGGTCGTGGTGACCAGATATGTGATCAGACCTTGTTCTGGATGTTTCTAGGTAAGGGTGTTTGTGGATGAGACTAAGATTTACATCAGTGAACTCTGAGTAAAGCAAATCGCCCTCCATCATGTGAACGGGCCTCAACCAAGCAGTTGAAGGCCCGAATAGAACGTCTACTTCCCCAGGCAAGAGGGAATGAGGCCAGCAGACGGCCTTCGGACTTGGCCAGCAACCCTGGCTCTCTCCTGGTTCTCTCGCTTGGCAGTCTTTGGATTTGAACTGAGTAGGAGTTTTTCTTGGGTCTCCAGTCTGCCAGTTCACTGTGCAGACTTTGGACTCTCTAGCCTCCAAATTGTGTGAGCCAATTCTTTAAAATAACTCTTTTTCTATGTATGCACATCTTATTGGTTATATTTCTCTTGAGAACCTTGACATACAGATACAAACACACTTCCTACTAATATTTTTGCCTCATCCACATGACATATATTTGGAAAACAAGCATTTCAAGCTTGAAATATACATTTCAAGGGTCTTCATTTCTGCGGCATTATTTTCAGTTTGAGAAATTTCTTTCTGACACCATCTGCAAAAGCAGGTATTTTATTTTTGCCATTGAAGATCACACAAAGCTTGTATGATAACAAATGACGACTGACATTTCTCCTAGGAGAAAATACTGAAGAGTATTCATGTGCCTTTACAAAAGAACCAGTCTTGGCAATATCCCATGAAACAGAACTGACATGAAGTACAAACAGATCTACATGTTAAATCTAGCACTTAAATCTCAGTTTGGCTGATCATTATTATTTTTTGCTGTAAGAATTGTTATGCTCACAGATTCAAGACTCTTCTCTGTAGATATACATTTTTTCATTTTACCTTTGGATTTAGCCTTATTTTTGCTGTTAATTTCTTTCTGTAAGAAATGCTCCTCCCCCATATCCCTCAATGATTAGTTTTTAGATTCATTTATTTGTGTCACTCTTGTATCTTTGGGCCATACCATTTATGAAATGTGTAGTTAACAAGAATGCTTTGAAAAAGTACATTTGGCTTTGGGTCCAACTGAGTGAAAAAACAATGAGACTCAAGTCCTTTGATCATTGTTCAGGGTCTCTGGTAAATTTTCTCTTTGTCCACTTTTTCCTCTGCAGCTGTCGTTCATACTGTGGCTCACTCCACCCTCACGAGCTAGAAACGTCACTCCCATTCCTTGAACTTCCAGTGGGGACCTGGGGTGACTAAAGGTTTCTGTGACTCTGACTCTCCTCCACATTCTACCTCTGACCCCCTTTCTAATATTTCTGCTCTTGGAGAGATGATCTTGCTACTTCAGGCTTTGGAAGATGAAAATGTCTCATCATATCTCCCACCAGTCTCTGACTTTAGGTCCCCAGGCGTTTCCAGTATCCCTCACTCTAGATACCTGGAGCAAATTCCAATGAAGCCAAAACAAAATACATTCATGTTGAAATGGCTGTTAGTGACCTAATCAAGGTAGCTCCATTTTGTAGTAGTTCTTTCATTTTGTCTTCCAGTTTTCCCTCTCACCCCTCCTCCAGATGACCGCCCTAACCTTTCCAGTAGGCCATAAATCATGTCCCGCAATTTATGGCTTTTCCATTCCCTCCCCTAGAGGACTATAACATTCCTGAGACAGTTTTGTCACACTACATAATTTATACTTCCCCCCTATGGTTTAACGACCTGTACTTTGAAAAATCTTCTTTGTTCCCTACCCAGAACCAAAACTCGGTAACCTTATGATTTTTGCTATATAAGCCTCTTGCTTGCTTCATTTGGGGTCAAGAGTCTCTTTCTGACATGAGCCTGCTCTTGACTGCCTGCTATAAAGGACTCAAAATTTTGACTCTCAGTGTGTTGATGACTCCTTACTCATGGTGTGGCTATAATAGTGTGACACCACTCGGTTTCTCATCAATAAATATCCTTGATCACTAAGCCCACAATTTCTCAAGATATGTTCAGGAATGGTTAATCATTCTGAGCTTTAGATAAATGTCTGCTTACTCACCATGGGAATGGCCTTTTGTTTCCCCCTTTGTCAGGGATTTTTAATCCTGGTACCCTGAGACCCACATATTTACTTCTGGAACTCTTTTTCCAAATAGTGATGTCCCTTTGGGCTTCTGGGATCCTGTAGAGATAAAAATTTTATTTTAAACAGTTTTATTCTCCACTATCTTAGCCCAGCTACAGATGCTAATTGTACAAAATCTTTAACTTCAAGTCACCAAGGTCTCACTGGGCCTCTCAAACTCTCAAAACATTCTCACTAGCTGGGCTCAGTGGCTGAGCCTGCAATCTTGCACTTTGGGTGGCTGAGATGAGTGGATTGCCTGAGCCCGCGGGTTCAATACCTGCCTGGGCAACTTGGCTGAGACCTCATTTCTACGATAAATCAAAACATTAGCCGGGTGTGGTAGCACACACCTGTAGTTCCTCCCTGGAAGGCTGAGGCGGAAGGATCACCGGAGCCTAGCAGGTCGAGGCTGTGGTGGCTGGGAGCAGCCACTGCACTCCAGTCTGGGCGACAGAGTGAGATTCTGACTCAAAAACAAAACAAAACAAAACGTTCTCACTGTAAGGGATGTTTCATCAGTCTTCAATTCCAATGCTTCCTATCACTCCACAAAATTGTGGTTGGGTAAGATTTCGCTTATATAGCAGCCTCTCACTATGCTTGTATATCAATCCATATTTTCTTCTCCTTTGATTTGCTTGCTTGTCATAAGTAATGTCCAACAAACAATAAATTGAGGCCCAAAGAAGCTAAATAACTATCCCATGCACAGTGCTAGAATTGAGAGTGTTTACCCACCTTATTATGCTGGCTATATGCACGGTCTCAGACTAGGTCCTACATACATGTAAGGCAGGAAGGTAGGAGTCAAAAGCTCTCACAGTGGCTAAAAGCACAATTGCCTACGCTACTACACCATTATCACCGAAAGTCAATAGTTTACACTAGGACTCCCTTTTGGAGTTGCACATTCCATGAGTTTTGACAAATGTATAGTGAACGTGTTCTTACCATACACTTAATAAATTTCCTGCCCCCCAAACCGTGAGAGCTCTACCTACTCATCTCTCTCTGCCTCCTAATCCCTTAGAAGTCATGGGTCTTTTCATTGTTTCTATCATTTTGCCCTTTCCATAACGACATATAGTTGAAAAACATAGTATGTAGTCTTTTCACACAGGTTTCTTCTTCTTTTCTTTATTTTAAAGATGTGGGGTACATTTCAGGGTTAGGTATGCAAATGCTCATTATGCATGTACCCTTTTTGATGAGGTGTGCCCCTCTCTTCCCTGGCAGTTTCCCTCAACTGTCAATCCCACTCCCCTCCCCTGGCAGTTTCCTACTACTGTCAATCCCTTTCTTATAGTATTATGATAATTGTTCAAGGTCCACTTATGAGTGAGAACATATGGTGCTCTGTTCTTTGTTTCTGTGATAGATCACTCAGTATTATCGACTCTAAACCCATCCAAATTGCTGTGAAGTCCATATGTTTGTCTTTCTTTATGGCTGTATGATATTCTATTGTGCATATGTACCACATTCTAAAAATTCAGTCCAGCTTGGGTGGGCAGCATGGTTGGCTCCATGTTGTTGCTATTATGAATAGAGCTGCAACAAACATGTATGTACAGGCATCTTTTTGGTAGAATGACTTGAGTTCCTTAGGGTATATCCCTAGTAGGGGGGTTGCTGGGTCATATGGAAGGTCAATTTCTAGTTCTTTCAGAAATCACCACACTGTTTCCAAAAAGTTTGCACTAGATTGCATTCCCATCAGCAGCGTAGAAGAGTTCCTTTTTTTTCCCCCACATCCTCATCAGGGTCTGTTGTTGTTCTCATCCTTGCCAGCATCTGTTGTTATTTGTTTTATTAATGATGGTCATTCTTACTGGAGTTAGGTGGTATCTCAATGTAGTTTTGATTTGCATTTTTCTGATGATTAGTGAGACTGAGCACTTTTTCAAGTGTCTGTTGGCTGCCTGTATATCTTCTTTTGAGAAGTGTCTATTCATGTCTTTTGCCCACTTTTTAATGAGGCTGTTTGTTTTTTTCCACTTAGCATGTTTGAGTTCCTTGTAGATGCTAGATGTTAGGCCTTTGCCAGATATACAGTTGGCGATTATTTTTTCCCATTCTTTGGACTGTCTTCTCACTCTCTTGATAGTTTCTTTGGTTTTGCAGAAGTTTGATAAGGTCCCACTTTTCTATCTTATCTCTTATGGCATTGGCATTTGGAGGTTTGATCAGGAATTGGTTGCCAGTTCCAATTTCCATAAGGGTGACTTCTGATTTTTCTAAGATTCTTATAGTTTGAGGATTTATGTTTAGGTCTTTGATCCATTTAAAGTTAATTCTTGTGTATGGTGATAGGTAGGGGTCCTGTTTCAATCTTCTGCATGTGATCAGCCACTGAATAGCTTCTCCTCTCCCCAGTGGTTGTTGTTGGAGACTTTTTCAAAGATGAGTTGGTTGAGAAATTGAGACTTTGCTTCTGGAATCTCTATCCTGTTCCATTGGTCTGTATGCCTGTTCTTGTGCCAATGCCAGGCTGTTTTGACTATTGTAGCCTTATAGTAAAATTTGAAGTCTGAAAGTGTAATACCTCCTGCTTTATTTCTTTGCTAAGAATTGTTTTGAATATTCATGGTTATTTGTTTCCTTATGAATTTTGGTTTTGTCATTTCCAGATCTGAGAAGAATGATTTTGGTAATTTAATGGATATTATGCTGAATCTGTAGATTGCCTTGGGTAGGATGAGCATCTTAACAATGTTGATTCTTCCAATCCATGAACATGGAATATTTTTCCATTCGTTTGTGTCATCTTTGATTTCTTTGAGCAGTGTTTTGTAGTTTTCATTGTAAAGGTCTTTCACTTCACTGGTTAGGGAGATGCCAAGGTATTTCTTTTTGTGTGTGTGTGTTACTATTGTGAATGGGATTGTGTCTTTTATTTGTTTCTCTGCCTGCTTTTTGTTAGTGTATAGGAATGCAACTGTCTTTTGCACATTTATTTTGTACTCCAAGACTTTGTCAAAATACTTTATCAGTGCCGAGCAGGTTTTTGACAGATTCTCTTGGGTTTTCAAAGTATAGGATCAAATAACCAGCAAGGAGGGATAACTTGACTTCCTCTTTTCCTATTCAGATACCCCTGATTTCCTTCTCTCATCAAATCGCCCAAGCTAGGACTTCCAACACAATGTTGGACAAGAGGGGTGAGAGTGGGCAGTCTTGTCTTGTTCCCGTTTTCAGGGGAAATGTTTCCAGTTTTTGTCCATTTAGCAGTATGCTAGCTGTGAGTTTATCGTAGATGGTGTTTATTATTTTGAGGCATGTTCCTTCTATACCTAGGTGTTTACGGGTTTATATCAAGAAGGGATGCTGATTTTATCAAAAGCTTTTTCTGCATCTAATGATATAATCATGTGGTTCTTGTTTTTACATTTGTTGGTATATTTAATTACATTTATGGTCTTGCAGATGTTGAACCAGTCCTGCATCCTGGGGATGAAGCTTATTTGGTCATGGTGGATGATTTTTGAGATGTGTTTTTGAATCTGATTAACTGGAATCTTGTTGTGGATTTTTGTTTTATGTTAATGAGGGATACTGGCCTGTAGTTCTCTCTCTTTTTGTTGTTGTTGGATCTTTACCCAGTTTGGGTATCAGTGCAATGTTAACTTCATAAAAAGATTTGGGGAGAATTTTATCTTTCTCAACTGCCAGGAATACTTTCAATAGGACTAGTATCAGCTCCTCCTTGTACATTTTGTAGAATTCTGCTGGAAAGCTATCAGGTCCAGAGCTTTTCTTTGTAGATAGTTTTCTTATGACAGAGTCAAATTCCTGGGTCGTTATTAGTTTATTTAGCACCTCAATGTCTTTTTGTTTCAGCCTGGGGAAGTTGTGTGATGTCAGAAGGCCCTCCATTTCATTTCGGTAATCAAGTTTATTTCCATACATATGTGCATAGTAATCTCTGAAAATCTTTTTTTTTTTTTTTTTTTTTGAGTTGGAGTCTCACTCTGTTGCCCAGACTGGAGTGCAGTGGCCGCTCCCGGCCACCGCAGCCTCGACCCGCTGGGCTTTGGCGATCCTTCCGCCTCAGCCTTCAGAGTAGCCGGAATTACAGGCATGCGCTACCACGCCCGGCTGATTTTTTTTTATTTATTTATTGTAGAGATGAGGTCTCACTGCCCAGGCAGGTCTCGAACCCGCAGGCTCAGGCAATCCACTCACCTCAGCCTCCCAAAGGCGCAGGATTACAGGCTGAGCCACCGAGCCTGGTTATCTTTTGTATTTCTTTGGGGTCAGTTGTGATTTGACCTTTTGTATTTCTGATTGTGTTCATTTGGACTTTTTATTTCTTTTTCTCGGTCATTCTGGGTAGGGGTCCCATCATTCTTGTTAATTCTTTTTAGGAGCCAGCTTTTCATTTTCTTGATGTTTTCTATGACATTTTTGTATTCTGTGTCCCATAGTGGGGGGCTCTTATTTTGGTGATCTGGATTCTTCTGCTAAAGTTAGGGTTCTGGTTGTCTTCTCATTCCATCTTCCTTAGGTGATTTGTTAGGCTGTCAACTTGTGTTCTTCCTTTTTCTTGATGTGTGTTCATAGAGATATAAAATTACCTCTTAGAATTGATTTCATGGCATCCCAGATGTTTTGGTAAGATTTTTCTTCATTTTCATTTGTTTCCAGGAATCTTTTAATTTCTGTTTTGACCCAGTAGTTGTTCAGCATCATGCTGTTTAGTGTCCATGTCTTTGTGGGCTTTGGAGGAATTTTGTTGGTGGTGACATTTATTTTTATTCCACTGTAGTCTGAGAAGACGCAAGGAAATATGTCAACCTTATGGAATTTGTTTATGCTTGATTTGTGGCCAGGGATGTGACTGATCTTGAAGTATATTCCATGTGGTGATCAGTAGAATGTATATTCTGTGATTGTTGGGTGGAATATTCTGATGGTATCTTTTAAGTCCACTTGGCCAAGTGTCAGGTTTAGGTTCTGGATCTCCTTGTTGTTTTTTTTGCCTCAATGATCTAACTAGGGTTGTTAGTGAGGTATTCAAGCCCCCTGCTATAATAGTGTTAGAGGCAATATCTTTTTAGTTTACTTAGTTGTTGCTTTATGAATGTTGGTGCTTCTGTTTTGGGTGCATATATGCTTTGGATGGATATTTCTTATTGACGGATTGAACATTTTATCATTATGTGGTGTCCTTCTGTATCTTTTTAAATTTTGATAGCTTAAAGGTTATTTTGTCTGATATTAAGATCACAACTCTTGCCTGCTTTTGTGATCCATTTGCCTGGAAACTCATTTTCCATCCTTTAACTTTAAGTCTATGCGTGCCCCTTTTGGTGAGATGAGTTTCCTGGATGCAGCAAATAATTTGGTCATGGTTTCTTATCCAGTTTGCCATTCTGTGTCTTTTCAGTGGTGCATTTAGTCCATTCACATTCAGACTGATTATCAAAATGTCGTTGTTTATCCCTGTCATGAGGTTCTTATAAAACTTTTTCTTTCTTTGTTTGCTTGTTTTCTTTTAGCTTTGTGGTTGATTTATTTGTGTGTTTTCAAGTTTGTTGTTGTGATGTATTCTTTGTTGATTCTGTGCACTGCTGTTATCTTGGGAAGTGTGTGGTTATTCTTTTTTCTTTCTTTCTTCTGTGCTTAATACGTTTTTAAGTGTCTCCTGTAAAGCTGCTTTGCAAGCTGCATAATGTCTTGGGGATTGGATGTCTGAGAAGGATTTTAATTCTCCATCACTGATGAAGCTGAACTTGGCTGGGTAGGAAATTCTTGGTTGAAATTGTTTATCTTTCAGGAATTTGAATATTGGACTCCAGTCCCTTCTTGCTTGTTGTGTTTCTGCCAGTAGGTCTGCTGCTATTTTGATTGGTTTTCCCTAATAGGTAGTCTAACCTTTCTCTCTTGCTGCATTTGTGTTTTTTTCTTTTGTGCCTACTTTGTGTAAGTGAATTACTATATGTCTAGGTGTTGGTCTTCTCATTGGATGTTTTGTGGGGGTTCTCTGTATCTCTTGTATTTGGCTGGTCACATTTCTGGTAGATGGGCAATGTTTTCTCAGATAATCTCATGGAATACTTGCTCCAAGGTGTTCTCCATTTCCCTTTCTTCTTCTGGGATCCCCATCAGGCATAGGTTCAGCCTCTTTGTATAATCACATATCTCTTGTAGGCTTTGTTATTTTTTTCTGAGTTTTCTTTGTATGTTTTTTACAGATCAGGCTAATTCTATGTTCTGGTCTTCAAGTTCTGAGATTCTTTCTTCTGCTAGATTAATTCTGCTTTCTATGCTTCTAATCTTGTTATTTATTTCCTGGATGAAATTTTTTTATGGCCAAAATCTCTCTTATAAGTTCTTTCAGTGTTGTGTCTTGTCTTTCTTGAGTCTTATTCATTCTTTTTATTCATTCCCTAATCCTTGTTGTATTCTGGGGCCAGTCATTGGTGGGGGTCTTGCTTTTTTTTATTTTAATTTTTTTTGTATGATTTACTTATTGAGAGGAAAAAAGAGCTCCCATAGTGAGAGGGGACCTGAGGAGGTTGTCAGGAGTCTTGTTTTGATCTTCTGCATGTGGTCAGCCAGTTTTCTCAGCACCATTTTCTGAATAAGATCTCTTCCCCCTAGTGGTTGATGGTGGAGGCTTTGTAGAAGATGATTTCTTTTGGTCATTTTTAAAAACATGCTGTTGATTTTCTCATTGTTGAGTATGAAACAATCTCTGTATATTTTGGATAACAGTCTTTTCTTAGATAGGCCTTGCAAATATTGCCTTCTATTATCTTGACATTGTCTTTCATAGTGCAGAAGTATTAATTTTAATAAAATTGTATCAATTTTTTATGAATTGTGCTTTTTGTGGTATATCTAAAATATTACAGTATCTAACATCATCTGAATGTTCTCCTAAGTTATCTTCTAAGAGTTTTATAGCTTATATTTTATACTTAGGTCTTGGACCCATTGTGAGTTAATTTTTACAAATGATATCTGTGTGAATAGTCTTCCTTCCTTTCTTCTTTCCCTCCTTTCTTCTTTCCTTCTTTTCCTTTCCTTTCTCTCCCTTCCTTCCTTTCTTTCTTCATGTGGATGTCCAGTTGTCTCAGTACCATTATATAGATGTTTTGATGAGTTAAGCAAAGCAAATAAGCTTGTTTTGTCTACATGTAACAGATATCTTTATGAGATGATTATATATATATATATATATATATATATATATTTAAAGCAAAATTGGGAAAATATTTTGTCAGTGAAGTCTTCTTTTCAGGCCATAAGAAAATGTTATTTGGGAAAATGATAAGATGATTTTTAAAAAATACTTACATGAAGAATGAACCACAAATGGGGTGTTTCATTGATAATGTGACTTCATGGCATGAGTAAAGGCCTTGAAGTCACTTTGACCTGGATTTGAATCCTGGGTTGGCTATATAGTTGAGCCACCATTTTCTTTCTTTCTCTTTTTTTTTTGAGTTGGAGTGTCACTCTGTTGCCCAGACTGGAGTGCAGTGGCCACTCCCGGCCACCACAGCCTCAACCTCCTGGGTTCCAGCTATCCTTCCGCCTCAGCCTTCCAAGTAGCTGCAACTACAGGCGTGTGCTACTGCGCCCGGCTAATTTTTTTTCTTAATTTATTGTAGAGATGAGGTCTCTCCAAGTTGCCCAGGCTGGTCTTGAACTCACGGGCTCAGGCAATCCGCTCACCTCAGCCTCCCAAAGGCGTGGGATTACAGGCTGAGCCACCGAACTCGGCTGAGCCACCATTTTCTTAAAGAAGATAAACCTATCCTTGTGGATCTTGTAATGATTAGATAACCACATAATGAAACTGACCCAATTTCTGGCAAGGAGTTATGTCGAGTAAATAACTCTCTCATATAATTGCTTGCCTCTGCTCATGCCACACTCAACAAAACATGCAACATAACACACTGAGAATGGTGGGGCTCACCACACAGACACACTAGTTCCACTGGCTAAATCTGTGGTGACAGACTTGCCTGGAGTCCCAAAAGAAATTGACTGCGTTATTTTTATTGATATGGCTGGTTACTAGAATATTTTTAATACATTATTGCTACAAAAAAGAATGTGCTTTGTTTTTAGGATCTTCTACTGGCAACATTTATTATTTTATTGCACAAACATGTATGTATGTGCATGTGTGTGTGTGTATAAAGGTGGAATCTTACGCAGAGAATATCTTTTGATTTTTCTCCTTAATTGAAGTGGTGTATGCCCTGTTATACCTGGTATTTTTTTTTTATTTTTTATTTTCTGAACTTCATTCTATCTTGAACCAGGTTGTAATATTTTAGTAAATTTTCCTGTGCAAAAATAATTTGGGCATTGTCAATCCATCAGGTTTGATGAGTGGGAAATGCTTGAAAGAAAAAACAAAACATACTTACTGGGAAGCTGAAAGGATAAAGCGATGTTTTCTACTTGTCACTATAAGATAGCATGACAAATTCATTGTTATCCTAACTTCACAGTGATCAGTTATTTTACATATAGTGGTGACACAGGTGCTGTGGTTGTCACTATCAGTAGAATTCTTTGTATTGTTACAAAACACCAAATATCACTGCACTACCAAAAAGGGAAATGCCAATTATTCCTAGTAAAAAAGATATCAAAAAGTCCAAGATATGTTCACCATTCACCATGTGTTTGGACAATGTTGGCAATGAGATCATGTTGTTTTCATGTATGGGGAATGGGTAGGTAGGTTTCTTTTTATTTCCATTTCACCTTCTAGCATAGCCAGTTTTCCTATAAATGTGTGTAGCTGGATGTAAAAGAAAACATATGAAAGAGCATTTATCAATTATCAAAGTGGTGGACCAAAAACGGTGACAGGCATAGTGCAAAATGCTGAGGATACAGAGGTGGATATAATAAGGACCTCATATTCAAGAGGCTCACCATCTATAAGAAGGTCAAATACAACTTAGTATGTGTGGCTTGTGCTGAAACGGAGCTGCATATGGAATACTATAGCAATCTGAAGACATGGGTGTGTTACAGGAGGCTTATTTGATGAGAGGATAACTACATAATCCAAGAGAAGGTTGACGGGACAAGACATTTTAGGAAGAGGAAGCATCCAGCTCGAAGCCACTGAGACAGGAATGAGTGTGGGACTTTAGGGAACTTGTGGTTCCACGTTGTTGGAGTTTCGAGTAAGGGCAGTCATGGGAAAAGACAAGGCAGATAAAGCAGGAGGGGATCGAGTCAGAAGGGTTCCCCCAGCACATTGATGACCTTGTGTTTTATCCAAAAAATGACAAATATATTTGCAGAGAATTTTTTAGCAGCATGGAAAACAGGGCGAGAATGATATAAGAATTAAATCCCTTTGGTTAAATTCTGTGATATTGTTCCTCAGCGTGTACGCCTTTAGACTGATTCCCATGCATGTTGCAAGAGGGGGATGTTAAATCGCACGGGAACAGGTCGTCACTATTGCTGCAACCAAGGGCAAATAATACAACTCTCAAAAGCAAGAAGGATTCGTGTCTGCCTCCAGGGACACTTCTTGTTAGGTAAGGGCAAGGCTGTTATGGCACTCACGCAATAAAAAAAACCCTGCTGTGTGCGAGAACTAGTGGTGGAAGGGCATCTTCAACACTTAGAAAGCAGAACACACCTTCAGCCGTTTGATGCAGGCATGCGGTCTCAGGTGCTGCCAAGAAAAGCCTTCCAGCACAGGTTTAAGGACTCTGTTTATTGCTTCTTACTTACTTCAAAGATGTTTACCAGTATTTGAAACTCACACATCTGGCTTGACCTCAGACCAAATTAAGAAGTAAACTAGCCCATTAAATTGTAGAAGGTTGTTTTCAACATATTCAAAGCTTTAGGCTTCAGAAGTCCCTGAAAATCATAAAATGTGGCATGAAGATATTTGGAAACGACTCATACGGTTCCAATCTTTTACTTCACTAATTATCTCAATACTTACAAAAAAGGGGAATGAACTTACTCCAAATAGTTCCAGAAGACAGACCTAGATATGTGGGAGGAAATTATAGGGAGGTAACTTTTATTTTTAAATAATACACTTATTTCTAAAATTAGAGCTTTACCAGTTTTATAAAACACTAAATTGTCTGTGGTTGGCAGTATTTAGGTTAGATGTATGTTAGTCTGAGAATTGACCCTAGTCAGTGATAAAATTTGTTCTATTTCATTGTTAATTTTTGTTCTGTTGAGGCAAAATAAACATACCCACGTGATCATCACACAGTTCAAGAAACAAAAATTATGCAATTAAGATATAAAAGTGACAAAAATAAAATATAAAAACCATACCAACCTTTCTACAAAGTTAAATATATTTGATAAGAACTTTGATTAAAAGCTTACCCTAAGACTAAGTTTTTCCGTGTTTTTGTTTGTTTGGTGTTTAAATACTCTTCTATTGGGAAATAATATTTGTAGATCTTTGGTTTTCTTGGTCGCTGTTTTTATTGTCTTTAACTTGACAAAATGATGAGTTATCAGCACAACAATGATTTTCCTGGACAGTTCTTGAAATGCACCTCTTTCTTTAGCCATGAATTCCCAGAGTGTAGGTAACTATGAGAGATGATGAATATTAATTGAAGAGATGACAAATGAAACATATTTAAAGTTTTTTTAACCTTGAAAAGAAGCCAAATGAACTTTTATTTCAAGAATTTCAAATTTTTCTTTATTTGTTGTTTAATTTTTAAAAAATGATTGTTTTTATACCTGTTTGTTTCTCTAGAGGAGAATGGAGCTGAAGTCTATATTTTGGTTTTTATTTAATAAATGCATTCCCCTTTTGCACAAATTTTGGTTTGCTTAATGCCTTAAGAAATGCTAGAATCTTTAATGCTGAGTAGCTTATGGCTTCACGTTAAATAAAATTAAATCGAGGCATTTGCAGTTATTTCCTAAACTATACTTCTAAATTTAATATAGCAAATATAATGAATTTTTGATAAAATCAAGATAAATATAATGCATTTTATTCTTCTAAGCAATTTTAAATGTATAAAGAACTTTTTTTTTTTTTTTTGAGTTG
>NW_007013871.1:86280-139318 GCF_000164805.1 Carlito syrichta
GCGGGCTCAGGGAATCCACTCACCTCAGCCTCCCAAAGGCGTGGGATTACAGGCTGAGCCACCGAGCCCAGCTTGTATAAAGAATACTATGTATTTTAATGTGATAACTTTTTTCCTTAAAATATCATTACTATTTCCTGCTTTGCCATAATTTAAGTTGTCCAACATTTTTACAGTACAAGGAAAAATCATTGCAAGTGGATTACTACTCCTGGAGAAGCCACTCAAAAACACACTACTGATGACAAATTAAAGATATCATTTTGCTCACAGAAAGAGAGGTGTTTACAGAATGACATTTGACAAAACTGACTGTTTTTCCAATCAAAAACTGTCTTTCATGCTTTATCTGGCAGCACTGAATAACATCCTGATTTTTCAAATCTTTGTTATTATGTGTCTGCTCCATTCCAGAAATACAGTTATATCCGCTTTGCCAGTTGCTACATATAAAAAGAAAAACCTACCAAACTAAATCTAGATAACATATATATGCATGAATCTACCATTTATGATGGCAAATAGATCAGAAAGTGGCGTTCAAGAAAGGAGAACATTGGACATGTGGGAAGTGATTTAAACAGATAAGCCACAATTTTGTATCATGTGCAATTAAATGTTTTTCAAAGACTCTGTCTAAAGACATTAAAAAATGAATGAAGAATGATCGTCAATTTAATACTTGTCTACTGAGCACCTTATGAAATGCTTATTGAGCAAAATTATTAGAATATAAGGAAAAATATGGTACTGATGTGTGATACATCCTCTCAATGTTTTTCAAAAGAAACTGGGAAATGACTCATATGTTGTTATACTTATGGTAACTTCCCCAGTAGCTCTACTGTCTTTGATATTACATGGTCTTTGATATTACTCCTTGCCTCCCAAAACAGTACACTTTTTAACTTTGTTAGTAATCAAAGAGAATTCAAATTGAAATGAGGTATATTATTTATAATTACTAAATCATTTGAAATTAAATATAAAACTCTTCACTGCTGGGGAGCTTGCAATAGAATGCGGAAATGATGCATTGTACATAGTGTTTTCGATAATACAATCCTTTTGAAAGGTTATCCAAAAATGCCATTAATGTGCAATACATTGTTCGTATCTTTTGAAACACTAAAGGATCTCTTGCTCCTGGGAGTTTATCCTGAAAAAATACATTCCACAGAAAAAAAGCTGCATAAATTAAGATGTCCACTGCAAAGAAAAATTTTATGTACATTTTTATCACAAATGTGCTAAAGTAGGAGAATATTAAGGAAGTTTTATGATAACAGTTCAATGTAATGTAATATAATAAAGTTTTTTGCTTGAAAAATAATTTGGCAGATTTTTATAGATATTTGTTACAGTCATTTCTTCTGGCAATAGTGGAGCAGTTTGTAGCAGACTAACAACTTTCACCTATAAAGACTCTTCAGAGTCGTGAAAGAAAACCTTACAAAAATCTGGTTGCAGTTATTCGAGAATTTCTAAGCTACCAGGATGTGAGGGGCCAGATCAAAAGAAGAAGGGAAGTATATCGAGGGGTTCCCAACTTTCTGCATGTCCATGCTGCTTTTCCTCTTAGGTCATTTGCCCGTTTTCAGCACAGACCCAGAGTCCAAGAAACCAAGATACCAAGATACTGGCCAGTGTAAATGCTGTCAGAGAAACCAGGAGAGTTTCAAGATAAGTTCTTCAGTCTGTGAATATAAAATTCGAGTCTGCGGCTGCCTAAGCAGCCTGGATTAGAAAGAGTAAGAGAGAGAAGGTGCAACTGAGTAAATTTCAACCTCCAAAACATTTGCTATTTCAGCTGCAAGTGGCAAGAAGCTAAAAATTAAGCATAAAGTGATTGTAAAGCAGAGAAGAATTTTTGGCAGTCATTAGGTGCTGTTTAGAAGCCACCAAGGAGGAGGGTTCTACCATAAGACCAGGCCGACAACTGAGATTGCTAGGGACAAGGGCAAAGAAGACGCAGACTGAACAAGAGGCTCCAAACCAGCCTCGAGGTGGTTCGGTCCATGATGAGGCTGAGGCAGTCTGCTCTTTGTTACCCATCAGAGAATCTGGTGAATCACCTTCAGAGAGAGATACCGTTATCCTGAGCCTATAAAATATGCATTTTTTTTACAGACAAATAATTGAGATCAAAAGAAAGAACAGACAATAGAAACAAATCTAAATGCTTCAGAGGACTATAATAGGGTTCAGAGTTGCAAACATAACCACATTCACTATGTCTAAAATGTAAACAGAAGCAAAAACCCAAAACAGAAAAATGTGACCCTTTCTCAAGAGGAAAGACAAGCCAGATGTTGGAATTAGCCTTCAAGTACTTTGTAGTAGCTATTGTAACTATGCTCATTGATGATAAAGAAATACTACTAGCTGGGCTCGGTAGCTCGGCCTGTAATTCCCGTGCTTTGGGAGGCTGAGGTGAGTGGATTGCCTGAGCCCGCGGGTTCGAGACCCGCCTGGGCAACTTGGAGAGACCTCATCTCTACAATAAATCAAAAAATTAGCCAGGCGTGGTAACGCACACCTGTAGTTCCAGCTACTTGGAAGCCTGAGGTGGAAGGATCGCCGGAGCCCAGCAGGTCGAGGCTGCGGTGGCCGGGAGCAGCCACTGCACTCCAGTCTGGGCGACAGACTGAGACTCTAATTCAAAAAGAAAAAATTTAAAAAAAAGAAATACTACTGACATTTCATTGGAAACTACAGAACATAGAAGCTAAGGGAGTAACATTTTCAAAGTGTTAAAAGAAAAAAATTTAACCTAGAATCTGATAGGCAATGAAAATAATCTTTAATAGAGAAGGTAAAATAAAAATATTATTAAATATAATTTAAAAACTAGGAGAATTTATTGCTGGCAGACTTATACTATAAGAAAAGCTAAAAGAAGCCCTTCAGGTTGAGGGGAAGTGAGATGAGAGGGGATTTGCCACTTTAAGAGAAAATAAATGGATTCAAAATGCGTTAAGTGTCTGGGTGATTGTAAATTTCTTCTTCTAATTTCTTTAAAGTACAGGTATTACTTAAAGCTAAATTTGTCATTTTCTTCTGAAGTTTACAATGT
Source organism: Carlito syrichta (assembly GCF_000164805.1). Classification (NCBI taxonomy): domain Eukaryota; kingdom Metazoa; phylum Chordata; class Mammalia; order Primates; family Tarsiidae; genus Carlito; species Carlito syrichta. Next base: position 89,357 of record NW_007013871.1, read on the forward strand.
AAGCTGATATGATATTTTAGCATGATAACTATAGCATGAGGGAAAAAGGGTGACCTCCATGATTGCAGTTTCTGTTGTGTGTGTGTGTGTGTGTGTGTGTGTGTGTGTGTGTCCGAAATAGTACAATATTAACTCTAATGAGACTGTAAAACATTACAGATGTATATTTAAATACCTTGAAAAAATCTACAAAAATAATAATACTAAAGGGTACAAGTAAAATACTAACAGAGAAATTAAATCAAAATTCTAAAAATATGTAAGTAGTCTACAAGAAGGCAATTCAGAGACCAAAAATGCAGGGTGGGGGTAATGTCAACCAGCAAACAAATAATAAAATGTCATGCCTAAATTTGAGCATGTATTATTGTATTAAATTTTAATGTAGCAAAACTCTAAAAGTGTTAGAACGTGTTTAAAAAGTAAGATCCAACTATTTGTTGTCACAAAAGATATATTTTAAAGACTGAGGAATGCTGAAAATAAATAGAAAGAAAAGATATATCATACAAACAGCAAGCCTAAAAAGCCTAGAATCACTATATTAATTTCAAAGAAAATAGGCTTCAAAATAAAGTGTTATAAGAAATTAAAAAAGAATGTTTCACAATGACAAAGAATCAACACACCAGGATAAACTAAAAGTCACATATGAGTATGTCTACACACACACACACACAAATTGCACCTTATGAAGTCCCCAGTGCCACATAAAACTTGTACTCAGTAAATGTGTATACTTTTTTGTGTTACTCTGTTGTATGTCAGTTGGAATATTTGCCTCAGCTAGAAAAGCCAGAAAGAATAGAGGTCAGCTCATGCCTCTCCTATAACAGGGTGAATCTATAGTCAATAGATCATGTTCATGGATTGGAAGTTTCAAGAGTGTAAAAATGTCAATTGTCTCCAAATCATTCTCTTCAATTCCCATAGAAATTTCAGTGGGATTTAATTTTGGTGAAGATGACAAGTAATTTGACAATAAATATGGAACTGCAGGCCGGGCTTGGTGGCTCAGCCTGTCATCCCAACATTTTGGGAGGCCGACGTGAGTGGATTACCTGAGCCTGTGGGTTCGAGACCAGCCCGGGCAACTTGGCAAGACCTCGTCTCTACAATGAAAATAAAAATTTTCTCTTAAAGTGGTCATGGTAGTGCGCGCCTGTAGTTCCAGCTCCCTGGAAGGCTGAGGCAGATGGATTGCCGGAACCCAGCAGGTCGATGCTGGGGTGGCCGTGAGCATGCCACTGCGCTCCAGCTTGGGTAACAGAGTGAGACTCTGGCTCAAAAAAAAAAACAAAAAACAAAAAAACCCAGAAATGACTGACACTGTCGCTAAGCAAAATGTAATAAAGGGCCACAGTCATAAATAGGGTGCTGTGTTGGTGCATGGTTTGACCAACAGACTAATGGGATAGAACGTCCACAGAACTGACTGGCATAGCAATTCTTATGAACAAGACACTAGTACAGTGAAGAGTTTTTAGAAAAATAATGGTGCTAGATTGCATGGAAAATAGTGCAGTGTGAAACTCACATCATGCACAAAAATGAATTCACATTGTATTGTTGATATAAATGCAAAGAGTAAACTCGAGGGTTCTAGGCCATAGTGTAGAAAAATATCTTTATGACTTTGGGATAGGCAAAGATTTCCTAAACAGAAGGCAAAAGAGCATGTAAAAGAAAAATCTAAGGCACAACAAAAGGTTGGAGTTTGAGTAAGAAACAGTTCATTCATCAGGGAGCACCAGACTGAAGGAGGTTTGGTGTTCTAGCGTCAAAATGTCAGATCAGAGGCAAGTATTCACTGGAAAAATGAGGAAGAAATATAAGGAAATCATTTGGCTGATTTGCAAGTACAGACTTTCCTTCCTATAGTTACCTTGTTGGAAAGTTTCTAGTCACCTAATTATATATTAGTTGGCTGCTATGGGTTGGCTAAGGTTAAGTTGATTTTTAATTCACATAAGCATTTATCAGAAATGACCCAAATTTCAATTATTCCTGTAATTTATGCAAATCTTAGATCATCTATGAGATCTGTTTTTTTTCTGCTCAGAGTTTCTTCAGACCTAGTTTCCATTTTAATTTACTTTAACATAAACAATAAAGAAAAAGACTGATAAATTTGGTGATATTAAAATTAAGGCCTTTTGGATGGGTATGGTGACTCACGCCTGTAATCCTAGCACTTTGGGAGGCCAAGGAAAGAGGGTTGCTTGAGCCCAGGAGTTTGAGACTAGCCTGGGCAACACAGTGAGACCTTGTCTCTACAAAAAAAAAAACAAAAAACAAAAAAACCCTTGATAGGTGTGGTGGCACATGCCTGTAGTCCCAAGTACTTGGGAGACTGAGGTGATAGGATTGCCTGAACCCAAGAGCTTGAGGCTGCAGTGAGCCATGATCATGCCACTGTCCTCCAGCCTGGGCGACAGAGTGAGAACCTCACTCAAAAAAAAAAAAAAGGACTTTTGTTCTTCAAAGAACACCAGAGAGTGAAAAAGCAAATCACAGAGTAGGGGATAAATGGTTGTAATGTATATATATGGAAAAAGGCTAGAACCAAGAATACAAAAAAAGAACAAAATAAAAAATATTGTTTTCTACAAATATTCAAGAAAAAAACTAGAAATCAAATAGAAAAAAATATAAAGGATTATACCTGCGCTCAACCTCCTAAAATTAAAGTGACAGTGATCCCAAGTCTGGGCCAGGATGTGGAGTGACTGAAACTCACATATTCAGTGGGCAGATATGCAAATTGGTATAACCACTTGGGTAAATGTTTGGTCGCACCAACTACACCTGGAAACATGTGTACCATAACCCAGATATTCCTTTTCTAAGTCTATTCCTAGCAGAAACTTTTTCATAGTCGCAGCTGAGGCATGCCCAAGAATATTCATAAAAGCATGACTTTAAACAGCCCCAGGCTTGAAAAAACCCAAATGTCCATCTATATTAAAATAAGAAAGTAACCTTTATATTCATGTAATGTAATACTATTCATAATGCTAATGAACAAACTTTTCCTACATGCAAAAATGTTTAAATCTTATATGTATAATGTTGAGGGAAAAAAAACCAGCTACAGAAGAGTGCCTACTCTGTGATTCCATTTTATTCATTTCAAAAATAGAAAAAAACTAACTAATAGTAATAAATGTCCCTATCGTGGTTACATTAGGGTTAAGAATTAGGTATAAGGGGGCTTTGGTGAGGTTTGATAAATAAATTTATGGAATAAAAGAATGTGTATATACTACCAAAGGAGCAATTTATGCGTTGACAGCTACCTGATGCCAATCTTTACTCTGGCTTTTCAAAATGAGTTCTATTTTAAGTCTCAGTTTAGGATTTCATCTATATTTCATGAACTAGAAGTTAAAACAGATTGTTTTTATTTATTTTTTTGACTACACAGTATTGTGTTATTTTTCCAGCCTGGATTGAACAGAATTCTCTCCAGGCCAGTGAGGATACCACATAAAACTTCGGCACAGGGAATTTCAAGCTGAACCTCCCTCTTGCTTTTCCCACCAGTTTCTTCTTGTTGCTATCAATCTGCCCGAGATTTTCAGTTTGGAATCTCCTCTATTATTCCTTTTACATTCTTGACTTTGGCTTAACACTTGGAAGACAGTCTGTTGCATCAAGTTTCATTCCAACTTCAGACTCTGATTGATTTCTAGCTTCAAAAGTGTCATAAACTATATTTACCTCTGTGTCTATACCTATACCTACATCTATGTCCATTTTTATGACATCTGTGTATCTACATCCTACAGGCAAAAACACAGTTAGGACTCAACATATGGAAACAGAAAAATCTTTAGGAACCTCGGCAATACTCCGTACCAGTTTTTTGGTTTTGCTTCTCTCCATAATTTACTTTCATTTATTCCCATTTATATATACATGCTTTGCATATAGGCAATTGAACACCTCTGAATTTAACCATTGCAGTCTTGGCAAGGAAACAGTGAATGGAATCTGTTTGGGTCCCGATGCCAGTTCCTGCAGAAAGACATGATGGGCACAGTGGAGTTAAGTGCTCTCCTTGCACCCTCTGAAAGGGCAGAGTATGTAACTGGAATGAGGGTCCTGGAGGCAAGGACCTGCCTGTGTTGGTACCCTGCGAAGGAGGTGGCCGTCACAGGAAGAGCAGCTGGCGGTTGAGTTAGTCAGACACCCCAAATACATCCTGTGAATTGGCCCTCCCATGCTGACTCAGGCTCAGGTCCAGGAACCCCCAACTAAGGGAGTAGTGCCTCTCTGCAGAGGACAAATCAATGAGCTGCTGAGTTCAAGTATGTTCATATTACCAGACCCCTAAGGTACTGAGTACTACTAAAAACAAATGGATGCTGCTGTAGGATCTTGCTACCAAAAAGTAGGGTCTTCAGCTCCAACTGAGCCTAACAGTTTTTAAACTTTTTATGGATCATCTCTTCCTTCCATTCATCTTGCTTCTTCCATGTGCTCCCTTACAATTCTTTTAAAAATCCACTGTTCTGCTCACGTTGCTCCAAACTGAAATTTCCAGGCAGAGAGTCAGACATCGGCGGTAGCAAAAAAGGAGAAACTGGTGGGAAAAGCAAGAGGAAGATTCAGCTTGAAATTCCCTATGCCGAAGTTTTATGTGATGTCTTTGCTGGCCTGGAGAGAATTCTGTTACAGTTATTTAAAAAATCCAGTGTTCTGCTCATGTTGCCCATTCCCCTACTGTCTATGTCACTGTGTCGTTTTCAGTGCAGATAATCTTTCTTCTGATTTTAGAAAGACAACTTGGAATATCGGGGAAGGTCTCTCTTAACTTCCTGTGTCCACATCTCTGGTCATGCATATTTGTACATATGTTAATTTCCCTGTTTGAAACTACTCACACCCCTTGTGCTCTCTATCTGATATCCCCTATGTCCATCAGGATACAGAACTTTTACCAATGATTTGTTCCTCTTTCTAGCATGCATTTTCATGTGTCATCTTATATGGCTTATGTTGACCGTACTTTAATAACAAAACACAAAATCCCCAAACCATTCTGCACTCTCTATGCTCATTCAGCTATTAATTTCTTTTCATCCTGCAATTCCTCAGGGCCAAGACCTTTCAAAAAGTAATTTACATATATAGTTTCTTCTCCTTTGCTTCTGTACTATTTCTTATGGCTGGATGAAATATGACCCCAAATGTAGTGGCCTATAACATCTGAAATATTTAATGTGCAACTTGAGAAGGGCTCCTTGGGGATAGCTCATCTCTGCTTCCAATGCATCACTGGAGCAGCTCTAAGGTTAGGGACCAAAATCATTCAAAGACTTGCTCACTCAAGCAGTTGTTGCCGGCGTTAACAACTGAAATAACAGCTAGCTCTGTCAGTCAGAATATTTATACACAGGCTCTCCACGTGGTCTGGCCTTCCTCACAACTTGGTTGGTAGGTTTCAAGAATGTGTGTGGGAGAGAGAGAGAGAGAGAGAGAGAGAGAGAGAGAGAGAGAGAGAGAGAGAGCTGAAGAGCTGGCAGGGGAGAAAAACACATTTATTTTTGTGATCTAAACTTGGAAGTCATGCAGCATCACCGCTGCATTCTGTTCATTAAGGCAGTCAAAAAAATCAAACCTAGGTTCAAGGAAAGTGAGTCCACCTGTGATGATGTGTAGCAAGATTCTAGAAGATTGAAAATCAGAAATATTGTTATATCCACTCTGTGAAAAAAGGACCTACCATTTAGTTTTTTGTTTTGTTTTTGTTTTTTTAAACTAATAAAACTTTTTGTTTTACTTCGACCACCTACAATTTGGTTATGGTCCACACCGTTGCCATAAATCTTCTCTACAAACACTACAATTGTCAAATCGCATGCTATTTATTTTGTACTAAGCTTGTCTTAATTCTATCTGCAACATCTAACATGATTTACCTCTTCCTTCTTCTTGATACACTTCCACTTTGGTTTTGTTGCATCAATAGCTCCTTATTTTTCTTGTACTGCCTAGTCAGGTCTTCCCAGTTGCCAATGGAGTACTATTTCTTCTTCTGCTATTTTATGTTTTGATGTTTCCTAATATTCATCCTGTCTCTTCTCATTCATCTACTTAATTTCTATAGGCAATCATATATGGTTGTATACCTATACCTACCTGTTATAAGTAGGTGGTCCATGAATGTCCTAAACTCCAAATTGAAACCAATGAAACCAGTTGCATAATAGATATCTGTGATTTTATGTCCCAAAAGCAACTCAACCTCTATTTTGAAATTGACCTTCTATGTCCTCCTGTCCTCCCTACCCCCAACCAGTGCCTGCTATGACGTCTGCTTTCCTGACACAGCATTCTTCGGGAAGCTGGCTGTGGTTTTTTCATCCCTCCATTTCCCACATTGCAACATGGTATTAGCAACTATGTCCCATTATTTCTAGCTTCTTGTAATTTGTTGCTTGCTGTTTGCTCCATTTTTCTGCAGCTGATGTGGCTCAAGCCTTTGTCATCTCTCGCATGGATCACGAAGTAGTCTTGCAGCTGCTCTCCTTCAAGAGGACCTCCCTCCCACCCACTCTCCATACAGCAAGCAGAACAACCACTCTAAAACGCAAAGTGTATCATAGTACGCTTCTGTGTAAAATTTTTTGATGATTTTCCATCATCTACCACAGTATGAGATCTAAGGTCTTTATGTGGTATAACAGATTTTCAAGCTGTGGCGTGGATCCCTCCAGTTTAAATATGATTTTTAATCTAGCCAAAGTAGTAATAGGAAATGCTACTTATAATGTGCAATGTGTAAACTGCATTCATTATCTCATCTTAGCTTTACAATGATTCTTTAAATACAAATATTCAAAGCATGAGAATTAATACATACTTACAGATGCATCATATATAACTATAATGTATATTTTATAATTATTATAAATATTACAATTTTATGGGAGAAGAAATTGAGATTAAGAAAAGTAATGCTGCTGACTAATGGTTGTGCAACCAGGTAATCACATAGCTGGGTGAGGCTCAAAAACAAGTTAGCCTACTGTGAGGAACCAGAATTCTAACCTCTACATTATGGCCACAATGAACTACTTGTCATTCTCTGAATGTGCTGTGAATTTTAATCCAGGCATTATTTATATCTGGGTAACAAGAGAGCATTGAATCACGTTTCTTTTTACTTTCCAACCCTTGTTTTCAAAGGAAATTTGTTATCCAATATTTTATCGTATTTGAGACAGTAGATCTAAATTCTACAAGCGAGAAGTGAAACTAGAAGATCTTCTTTGCATTTGTACAATATTTAATGCTGGAAACCTTGAATACAAGCTTGAATTTTCCCTGAAAAATAGTCAATGAATTAAACAGTACCTGATGCATTACAATTTTTTTTCTTAAATGACCAAACTAAGGTGTGAACGTTTTTAAGACAACAATGATAAAGCTATGAAATTCATTTATTTTACTCCTGGGATAGATGGAATTATAGCAAGTTTCTTGTACATACGCAGTGTGTTCTTTGTTGAAACTGATGGTATTGGGGTGGCTTGAAAATATACACATAGCTGGGGGATGCATATTTATGCTATTTGGAGGGTGCTCTGTGCCATTTTGTTAGGGAAAACCAGACACAAATGGATGCTGCTGTGGTTTGGATATGGTTTGTCAGTTTCCCCCCAAACTTATTTGAAATTGTACCCGTGATGTGGTGGCATTGGAAAGTGGGGTCTAGTGGGAGGTGTTTGGGTAGAGGGAGCAGATAGGCCTGAATGTGTTAACGCCCTCCTGCTGGGGTGAGCAGGTTCTTGCTCTCATAGTGTTGGATGAGTTTTTGAGAGAGTGAGCTGTCAAAATGAGTCTGGCTTCTCCAAGGTTTCACTCTCTTGCATTCTGCATTGCCATGTGTCTCGTCCCTTTTGGTCTTCTCCACTATGTCACGACACAGCACAAAAGTTTTTGCCAGAAGCCAGGGCCACGCCCTTGGACTTCTTAGTCTGTAAAACAAAACTCTTTTTCTTTATAAATTACCCAGCCTTGGGCATTCTGCTATAATAGTACAAAATGGACTAAGATCAGATACAATTAGAAATCTCTGCGAATTTTCTCCTGCCATTCCTGTAATTGCAACAGTGGTTCAAATGCCCATGTTCAGTTTATAGATGTATGTGAACCTGCATGGGAAATTCTGAATTATATAACTGTTCTATCTGGTTGTCCTATCTAATACATACTAAAGTAACTTCTTTATGAGTTGTTCTTGATGAGATAATCAGTTTTTGCCCAATGAAAGTGAGTGGCTAAAAAATTCTCATTGATCTGATTTATGTGTTACTTTTCTGGCTCAGCACTGCAGCATCTTCCCTTGCTTGATAATCTCCTACATGCCTACTCATGCTGTTAAAAAGTCTTCCCCTAGCCTCAGTGATAAAAGTATATGTATTTTTATGCTCAGATTTTTTAGCCTATTTTTAAAGAGATAACTGCATTATTTTCATTGTGAATTTGAATAAAGTCAAATATCCTCACTGAACAACAATTTGTTTTGAGGTAGAGTAGCAAGTTTGAGTGAGCATTAAGTGATGCATAATTGACAAATTGTGGATATCTGCCTGTAAGCTATAATTATTCTCCTCAATCAACAATCCCATCTCTAAGAAAGATTCTTATTTAAAAGCTATTTTCTGTCTCCCCAAACTGAAAATATTTGCAATATTTTTAAGAATTGTGAAAATTTTAATATATTTTGTAGTAAGAAGACATCTCTTATTATTTTCTCATCTATAAAATGGGCATAATAACAACATCCAATTTATAGAATTGTTTTAGAGATTTCCTGGAAAATGATATGCAAATCCCCAAGAAGAACACAGGGTATATGGTAAGCCTTCAGTAAATTTGTTGTTATTATTAGCATTGTATTACCAAGATCTACAAGCAAGCATTTGGAAACAACAGGGACCAATATGGAAAATAATCTGTTGTTCTCATTACAGGAGGTTAAGTTGATTTTCTCCAGTGAATGTGCCCCGAGGTATTGGAGAGGAACATAGATTTGGCCAGCATATACTAACACTTCCTCTTTTCCATTCATTCTGTTCTCTCCATAAACACAGTTTTAAAATTTCCCAAACATTGTTTGATGATTGCTAGCCCAGTGAGCCTGCATTTGTAAGGAAAACTGAATTTTTCCATTCAAAGATGACAATTCAGTCAGGTAACACAGCGATCCTCAACCTTTTTCGCATCAGGGAGCAGTTTCCTGAAAGACAAGTTTTCCACAGATGGGGTGGGGGAGGGGAGCGTTTGGGATGATTCAGGCGCATCGCATTTACTGTGCACTTTATTTCTATTATTCTTACACTGCGGTGTGTGATGAGATATTTAGCATCACCACCTTAGCTTCACCTCAGTCCATCAGGGGTTAGATTTCCATGAGGAGCGCGCAACCTGGATGCCTCCCGTGCACAGAATCGAATGCCCATGCTGATGTGATACCAGACAGAGCTCAGGCGGTAATACCAGCGATTGGGAGCAGCTGTAAACACAGATGAAGTGTGGCCTGCTCTGTGGCCACCGCTCAGCTCCTGCTGTTGTGTGGTTCGGTTCCTCACAGGCCACCAACTGGTGCTGTGGTGGCTGGGGATCCCTGAACTAAATGACCTGATAAAAACAAAAAGTTGCAAAGATTACCCATGCATAAACTTAAGTGCTGTTTCTTATGTGCTATCCATTGTTCTAAGTTGTTTAACAATATTAACAACTTTAGTGACCATAATACATGACTGTGGCAGTCTCTATTACTATCTCCATTTTGCATGAGGGAAAATTAAGACACACAGGCGCTGAGCAAAATTTTCAAGGTCACTTTGCTAGTATGCCTGAGGTTGATTTGAACACAAGTAGTCTGTGTCTAGAGATCTTGCTATTCGCAATCACTGCATAACCTTGTTCCAGACATTTTTTGATGTTTCCTCCTATGCAGCTTATTTTTGCATTTTGGTCGCTATGCCACCCTTCAGTCACTTGCCTTACAAGACTTGTGCTGTGGACTAAACCTCCACATGAGAACACTAGCTTTGCTTGCTTATCATTTACTCGGCCAGGCAAGTGTGATGAAGGGAAGTCACCTGGGTTTGAGATTCAATTTCTGTGTTGTTTTTCTTACTGTGTGAAACTCTCTTTATTCCACTGTTTTCCATTCTGCTTTTATTTTTTGTGTGTTTCACAGGGGAAGCTCTATGGTTAAATAAACGTGGTTAAATAAAAAAGCTAAGTTAAACAAACAACTTTTAAACAAACAAAATTTTAAAATGAGATGATTTCTAAAGAAATTTAATATGCTATATATGGATTATTTGCAGATGAATATAACAAAAAATATTTTTATTAGTGTGCCTTTTATATAAAAAATCTTACATGCTTAATGCTTTGAAAAAATTAGAAATGCTACGTAACTTAATCTCAGGGTCTTACTTCTTATTGTAAAGAGAAGGTTTTTTAAAAATGTTTTCACTTAGACAAAAGTCCTGCATTCACGAAAAATAAGAAAGAATATAGCTGGTACTTACATTCACTTTAATTCATTTCTTTCCTTGACCCATACTATGATCAAATATCTAAACATTTCTTCCTCAGGTAGCTGAGAGATAAGTTAGAAAACCAAGCTGAGATTAATATTTAAACAAACACATTGCATCTTCCTGCACATTTGCGTTGTCTCTCCTAATGGCAGAAAATCTCCACTACTCATCTTCACGTCCTCTGTGACTAGCAGAGCTCCTTGCCCAATACAGGTCTGGGTGAAATGACACCAACATGGCGAGCTTGTTCAGAGAAATTCCAAGTGTGAAAGTCTGCTGAGAGTGTCATTAAGGTTTTTCCAGAAAAGTTGCAATGCTTTTGTAATACAAAATATACAGGTCTTTAATCCAGGGAAAGTTTGATTGTAGATTAAACACACACACACACAAAAAAACCAAAAACCTATATTCACTGGTAAATAGAAAACAACTTTTGAAGATCTAAACAGAAGTATTTAAAATGAAGAATTTTGGGTTCGTCATTATTTGTTTTTCTAAAGTTGAGAAATAATTTATATTCAAAAATGATTTTTCAAAAAAATCAAACTTTCTAATTGTAGTGTGGTGATTTTTGCAACTGACGTCTCTTGAAATCTGGAAACTGTAGCCTATGTTGTTCAATGCTTTGTACTGCATTTTAATAAGCAACATCAAAGATTTGTTTAACAAGCCATATTAAGTGTCTATTGTGTAACTACCCACTCTTTCTTTCTCTTATCAAAGTTCACTGTTTCATGGGTCCTAGAGTTAGCAATCAACACCTTGACACCAAATCATGCTAATTTACACCGTCATAGACAAGACCTCAGGTTTTGTGACAAGCTGTTTAGCCATTTTGTGGGACATAGAAAGAAACAGAACATGTAAATTATCTCACTGCATAATTAACAGTATTGCTACTAAAAACACGAAGACCCCTGGGTATTCTAGTCTACTATCCCTAAAGCCAATTAGATCAATGTTCAATGTTTGAAAACTAAGACATTTGGGGCAGGTCAACTTCTACAGGTTATTAGAGAAAAATGAATGTTAAATTGTTGGACCACAGCAGAGAGTAGGTGTCAAAAGCATGTAGCATTGGCCCCAGGGAGAATTAAGCCAGGCAGACAATATTGCTTTTGGAAATTGCTGCTTATTTATATTCACAGAAGGTACAGATATAGGACTAGAATATAGGAAGAAAACACCTTCTTCCAGACTAAAATTTGAAGTCTGCCTCTATTGCCTGCGAGCATTCAGGCTCAGGCACTTCAATGTGAATACCCTTTTTCAGCATACCGACTTGCTATATTTAGATACAAATGATACAAATATAGCTTTCTTACAATGGCGGATATGAAATTCCTTGGAAAATTGTCTTTTGTTGTATATGCTTTTCTTCTTTGTCTGTTTCTCACTTGGTATCTGTCTGTCTTTGTCCACAGTCATGTCATGTAGTCACATAGCTGTTTAAATATTTTCTATCCACAAATATTTTCTTCAACATATAATTCTCTGGCTTTAAAACATTAAGTGAAGATAACATGTACCCAGAAATTAAATATCTAGCTGTGACTTATGTGTTACTGACTTTACAAGATCTATAAAAATTTTAAGTGCTTGGTATATTCTTCTACATTTTTATAGCAATTGTTAGATTTTAAAAATTATCTGTTCTATACTTATATCACAAATGTCTAAGGTCAAAGGCAAATGTAACCCACTTCCTCAAAAAATATGTTACTTATTTAAGATTTCTTTTGTATAGTCTTTCAAAAAATATGTCCCATGTACTTTTGCACAGAAACATATTAGAAGATAATAGAATATAGTGAAAAAGGAATAACAAACGTTGTTTGTAATAGCATCTTTAGTTATAAACTATAATTCCAGAATTAGACTCTATAATAAGATACACTCACAGAAAAACACAGCAGAGTAAACTTTACTTTCTTTTAGGTACAACATTAGACTTTATCTTGAAGCTAATGCAAAAATTGAATAAACAAAACCAAAACTGGATAAGTACTATACTTATTTTATAAAATTTCTGTTTTTAATTTTTTTCTTTTTATTTTAAATATGTGGGGTACATTTCAGGGTTAGGTATACAAATGTTCATTGTGCAGGTACCCTTGTTGATGAGATGTGTCCCCACCCGGCAGTTTCCCACTATTCTTATAATAAAGGGATTGGCAGTAATGGGAAACTGCCAGGAGAGGGTGGGGCTGGAATTGACAGTAGTGGGAAAGTCTGCTTATGAGTGAGAACATATGATACTCGGTTCTTTGTTTCTGTAATAGATCACTCAGTATAATAGACTCTAAGTCTATCCAAGTTGCTGCAAAGTTCATTATTTTGCCTTTCTTTATGACTGCATAATATTCCATTGTGTATATATACCAAATTTTTTTATACAGTCCTCTTTCGATGGGCAGCATGGTTGGTTTCATGTTTTTGTTATTGTGAACAATGCTACAATAAGTAAGCTTGTGTATTTATCTTTTTCATAGAGTGATTTGATATTCCCAGTAGGGGGATTGCAGGGTCATATGGGAGGTCAATTTTTAGATCTTTTAGGATTTGCCACACTGTTTTCCACAGAGGCTATACTGGTTTACATTCCCACCAACAGTGTAGAAGTGTTCCCTTTTTGCCACATCCTCTCCAGCATCTGTTGCTTTTTGAGTTATTGATGATGACCATCCTGCCTGGAGTTAGGTGGTATCTCAGTGTGGTTTTAATTTGCATTTCTTTGATGGTTAGTGAAACTGAGCATTTGTTTAGTATCTGTTGGTTGCTCATATGTCTTCTTTTGAGAAATGCCTATTCATATCTTTTACCTACTTTGTAGAGGAATATATATATATATATTTCTTTTCAACACATTTGAGTTTCTTGTAGACCCTGGATTTTAGGCCTTTGTCAGATAAATAGTTGGCAAATACTTGTTCCCAGTCTGTGGGCTGTCTCCCTGCTCTCTTGATGGCTTCTTTGGCTTGTCAGTTTGATGATGTCTCACTTGTCTATCTGATTTCTTATGGCACGGGTACTTGGGATTTTGATCAGGAATTGGTTGCCAGTTCCAATTTTCATAAAGTTGTCTCCTGCTTTTTCTAAGGTTCTTATAGTTTGAGGTTTTATGTTTAGGTCTTTGATTCATTTAGAGTTGACTATTGTGTGTGGTGATAGGTAGAGTTCTTGTGTTAATGTTCTGCATGTTTTCATGTCAGCCGGTTTTCACAACACCATTTACTGAAGAGGTTCTCCTCTCACCAGTGGTTTGTGGTGGAGGCTTTGGCGAAGATGAGTTAGTTGAGAAATTGAGTGAAATTTTATTTGGGTGTATGTTTGTTTATTGCTGGTTTTGCTCCCAGAATCTCTATCCTGTTACATTGGTCTATATGCCTGTTCTTGTACCAAAACCAGGCTGTTCTGATTACTGTAGCTTTATAATAAATCTTAAAGTCTGGGAGTGTGACGCCTCACACTTTTTTTTTTCCCCTGAGGACTTTTTTGGCTATTTGTGGTCATTTATGTTTCTATATGAATTCCTGTATTGTCATTTCCAGGTCTGAATGCTGCTGGTAATTTAATGGGTATTGTGTTAAATCTGTAGGTTACCTTGGATAGGGTGGACATCTTAATGCTGATTCTTCCAATCCATGAGCATGGAATATTTTTCCATTTGTTTGTGTTATCTTTGATTTCTTTGAACACAGTTTTGTAGTTTTCATTGTAAAGATCTTTCACTTCTCTGGTTAGGAAAATGTCCAAGTATTTCATTTTTTGTGGCGATTGTGAATGGGGTTGTGCTTTTTATTTGGGTGTATGTTTGTTTATTGCTGGTATATAGAAATGCAGCTGACTTTTGCATATCTATTTTATACCCTGAGACTTTGCTAAAGTCCTTTATCAGTGCAAGGAGGTTTTTGACAGATTCTTTTGGGTTTTGAAGTATAGAACCATGTCATCTGCAAAGAAGAATAGTTTAACTTCCTCTTTGGATATCCTGGATTTCCTTCTCTTGTCTGATTGCTCTAGCTAGGACTTCCAATACTATGTTGAACAGGAGGGGTGAGAGTGGGCATCCTTGTTTTGTTCTGGTTTTCAGGGGAAATAGTTCCAATTTCTTTGTGTTTAACAGTGTGTTGGCTGTGGGTTTCTCATAGATGGCTCTTGCTGTTTTAAGGTATGTTCCATCTATGCCTAGATGTTTTTTATTAAGAAGGGGTGCTGGATTTTATCAAAAGTTTTTTCCATGTCTAATGATATAATCATGTGGTTTTCGTCTTTACATCCGTTGATGTATTTAATTACATTTATAGTCTTGTGGATGTTGAACCAGCCCTGTATCCTGGGGATGAAGCCTGCTTGGTCTTGGTGAATGATTTTTGAGATGTGTTGCTGGATCCGGTTTTCTAGAATCTTGTTGAGAATTTTAGCATCTATGTTCGTCAAGAATATTGGCCTGCAGTTTTTTAAATGTTTTTAACTAAATGTAATATAAAGACTTTTGTATACAGTTCAATAAAGTTCTACAAAGTTATTTCATGATGGGCAAGCCTAAACCTACCCTCAGAGTCCAAGGAGGCTGAAAGGCCAAAGAAACAGGCTGACACATACAGAAAGAAACATTTTTTCTTTTTTTTTTTTGAGTTGGAGTCTCACTCTGTCACCCAGACTGGAGTGCAGTGGCCGCAACCAACCACAGCAGCCTCGACCTGCTGGGCTCCAGCAATCCTTTCACCTTAGCCTTCCAAGTAGCTGGAACTATAGGCGCACGCTACTACACCCGGCTAATTTTTTGATTTATTGTAGAGATGAGGTCTTGCCAAGTTGCCCAGGCAGGTCTCGAACCCGTGAACTCAGGCAATCCACTCACCTCAACCTCCCAAAGGCGCAGGGTTACAGGCTGAGCCACCGAGCCCAGCTATTTTTTAAATGTTTGATAACTAAAGGACATTTTGTCTGATATTGAGATCATGACTCCTGCTTTTTTGTGTGTTCTGTTTATCTGAAATTTTGTTTCCCTGTGAGTGTCCTTTCTGATGAGATGAGTCTCTTGGAGACAAATATATTGTAGCCCCATGATTTTTTATCCAATTCGCCATTCTATGTCTTTTCAGTGGTGTATTTAGTCCATTCACATTCTGGCTATTTATTGTGATGTGAGAGTTGATCCCTGTCATGAAATTGTTATAGAGTTTGTTGTTGTTGCTGCTGTTTGTCTGCTGTCTTTCTTTTGATTTGGGGATTGATTCATGTGTGTTTTCAATCTCTTCCCCACATTCTTGTGAAGGGCATTGTCATTCTTTTTTTCCCTTTCTTCTGTGTTTAATACTTTCTTAAGTGTTTCTTGTAGAGCTGGTCTGGAGGCAGTGTAAACTCTTAGGGATTGAATGGGAAGGATTTTAATTCTCCATTATTGATGAAATTTAGCTTAGCTGGGTAAGTAATTCTTGTTTGAAATTGTTTATCTTTGAGAACTTTGAAGATTGGACTGCAATCCCTCCTGGCCTGAAGTGTTTCTGTAGATAAATCTGCTGCTATTATAATTGGCCTTCCCTTGTAAGTAATCAGACCTTTCTCTCTTTCTGCCTTTAGAATTTTTTCTTTTATACTTACTTTGTGTATTGAATTACTATGTGTCTAGGACTTGGTCTTCTCTTTTGTTGTCTTGCAGGGGTTCTCTGAATCTCTTATGTTTGAATGGTCATGTCTCTGATGAGATGAGGGAGGTTTTCTTGGATAATTTCATGGAATGTTTGTTCCAGTGTGGTCTCCATCTCTGTCTGCCTCAGGGACTCCAATTAATCTTAGATTTGGCCTCTTGAAATAATCATTCATCTGTTGGAGGTCTTTTTCTGACTTTTTAAGCTTTTTTTCTATGCTTTTAACAGTTTGGGTTAGTTCCATATTTTGGTCCTCAAGCTCTGAGATTTTTTTTCTGCTTGGTTAATCGGCTTTCCATGCTTATCAGTTTGCTGTTTATTTCATTCACTGTATTCTCTATTGCTGTTATTTCAGTTATCAACTCCTTCTTTCTTTTCTCTTGTCTCTCCTCATTTCTATTTTTCTCTCTATTAATATCTTAATATCTGAATTTGTGGTTTGAGACCAGTCACTCTGGGGGCTCTTCATTGTTTGAGTTCCAGAGTCTGTATTCTCAGTGGCTGATTTCCCAGGGATCTGAGAGAGAGTCATATTCTTCCTTTGGTTTTTCTTCATCTGTTTGGGTTTTCCTCTTCTTTTTTTTTTTTTTTTTACCTCTTCTTCAATTCTGTTTTTCAGTGATGGGGGATAGCTTTTATTTCTGTTTATTCAATCTACTATTCTTCCTAATGCAGATCATCTGGTGTTGTTCAATTCTGAAGTTGGACTAGATGTGGGGCCTATGCTTATTGTAGTTTTGAGACTTAATTGGAGGAGGGGGGTTGTGATTCAGAAGTTATCTGCAGGTCCCTGTATCCACTAACAGTTGTTTAGGCCCCTTGGAACGCACAACCTTACAATCTTTCCATGCAGTGGGGGTGTCTGTTTGCCCCTGAAACAAAATGAGACAAGAAAAGGGAAAAAAATAGAAAAAGGAAAGAGGAAGACAAAAGGGAGGTGGAGAGAAAGAAGAAAAAGAGGGAAAACAGACAGGCATACCAACTAGTGAATAAGCAGAGAGACAAACAAAGAAGAAAACAAAAAAGACAAAAACATACAATCATACAAACAATAAAAAAAACCCCGTTGGTGCACTCTCCCTCAAAAATGCCCAAACATAAACAGAAAATCTAAAAAAAAATTAAAATAACAGAAACAAGGCAAGTGCCAAAACATAAGCAAAAACAGATGGGAATACAGAAAATAAAAACTAAAACAAAAAATAAAGAAGGAAAATAACCCTCACTCTCTGGCCATTTCTGTGAGTCCAGGTTCCTTTCAGACCTTCACCTTAGGGAGTTGCTCTGGTCTCCAGCCCCTCCCTTCCACTCTCAGCACAGGCCAATAGGGTTGCTTTCCACAGGGTTCAGATGTCCCATGGACTACTGTGGGAGGAGGGTGGATCAGATCTCAACTCACCCTATTCACTGCCACTGCTGTCAACCTCCCACTCAGATCTTTTGTGTCTGTGCCTGTTCCAGCATGGGGGAGGGGAGTCTGTCTCTCTGTGTCTGGTAATAGTCTCTAGGTCCCAAGATGGAGGCTGGGTGGAGCTGGGCAGGGCAATGCAAGTCTCTGCCCGTTCCCAGGACTGAGAACATGGCATAGGAACTTTATTCCAGATTTCCACTCCCTGCCTTCTCGTGCCAGGTCTGCTACTGCAGATGATGGTGTGGGCCAGGTGCCAGGTGGTGAGGCATGGCTGTCTTCTGCTGTCTCCTCACAAGAGAGCCTTGAGAATGACAGACGATTCTGTGTGCTCGGGTCTTCCATCTCAGGGTGGTGGTGGGTTGCAGTCACCTCCAGAGGAAGGCCTGGAGTGTGTGAATCCGAGTCTTCCCTCAAACAGACCTTCACTCACCCGCTGGCCCACACTCACTCAGGCAGAGAGTCTTTACGGACACTCGCTTTTGAGGAGACTCTCACAGTCTGACCCGTTTCGTCACCATCTTGCCCAGAAATCTGCTGTTTAATCAAAAATTAGCAGATAGCAAAATCCACAATGAAAGTAGACCCATATCTGATCCAAATGTTAAATTATAGAACAGAACACAGCAGCAGAAGCTACTAGTATGTTTTTGGAAATAGAAAAAAATGTGGAGAAGAACTATGTAATGAAAGAGAATCATATAAAAATACTGCATATGAGAGACTTAACAATGAAAATAAAAGATAGATTTTTCTAACAACAAACTAGTCTCTGATGAAAAGAACAATAGTAAATTAGAAGACATGTCAATGAAAAGTTTGAAATTTATGCACAGAGGAAAAAGAGATGAAAATACACAAAAGAATGAAAAGGATATTATGCAAAGATTTCATATAATTGGAGCACAGAAGGAAGACAAAAGGGACTTGGATAAAAAATATTATTTGGAAAAAATGTTGGGAATTTGCTAAAGCTGGCAAACAATCTCAAGTCTGTATGACTTAAGAATTTTTGAGGACTTCTGGAAAGATGGCAGCAGAATCAGTTGAATTATGCCAATGGCAGTGCAGATAGTGACTGTATGGAAAATTTGGGGTACATGTCTGTAAGTGGGCATGTGAGTGGCTGGTTGAGTGGGTACTGGGGAGCAAGTGGCCAGTGCTCTCCTGGTGAGTAGCTAGTGCTGCAGCTGTTATGCTTGAACCCTTGCACTTCCCAGAGTGCAGAAGCTGAGCTCCATTTTTAAAAAACATCACCAAAGCCCTTCCCAGGAAGAGGCTTCTGGGAGTGACTGCTGGCCCCAGGCTCTGCCTCAACATTGCAATGCCTGGCCAGACTCTGGCAACAATGGCTATGGAGGGAGCACAGTGAGGGAGCCCAGAGGCAGAGCCCTGCTGAAGAAGACAAGACATGCACCCTGCCACCATCTTGAAAACTGGGAAGGAAAGTGCTCTAACTTGCTCATCACAGAGTGACAGATCCGATTTCTGTGCCCAGTAGATTAACTACTCAGGCGTTGATTGTGACCCAGGATATCCTGAAAACACAAACAGGATGGGTGCTGACTCTCAGGCTCCCCATCCCTACTCTGCCTACTCTGATTCAGCTGTGAGACAAAGGATGCGACCAGAAAAGGACAAGAAAGACCTCAGAAGAGATCAGCTGTGAGTACTGGGCTGACACAACCTCCTCCTCCCCAGCAATCCTCTGAACATCAGACCCACACCACTAGGGCATGACTGAGAGGGACAAACCCAGGTGGAAACTGGAAGTCAGCCGTGATAGGAGGACTCTACTCCAGGATAAGCCTGGCAGGGGCGCCCCATCCCCCAACCAGTATCTGAGGAAGAGACAAGTCCACATCTTCCCACTGGAGGGGATGCCCTTGACCATACAAGAGTGGGAGAGGAGGACTGAAACCCTACCCACCTCCACTGCCTCTTCCTCCTTCCCCAGTCAGACACTGGGGAGACTGTGAATAAGGCTCCAGCTCCATAGAAGACAGTAGAGGGACTTGTAAGTGAGCAGCTGAGAGGAGCAATTACAGAACCTACCACAAGAAGGAAGATTGCTTTTTGGTATTTTTCTGTTTTTTTTTTTTTTTTTTTTAATTGTTGTTCTTTTTCTTTTTTTTTCTTTCCTTAGTGCATGAATGTATATGTAAGTGTTGTACCTGCATTCCTCCCCACTGTTTTTTTTTCTTTCTTCTCTCATTTTTGTTTTCCTTTTATGTGTAAATGTGGATGATTGAGAGCTCAGCTTTCAGGGTTTCTTTTGGTTAGGTTTTTTGTTCTTCTCTTTTTTAGTTTAATGTATGTGTGAATGTATGTGTGAGGGTCCAATATAAATTTTTTTTCTCTTCTCCTTTCAATCTGTGTTGGGTGTGTGCTTTGTTTTTTCTGGTTTTTGTTTGTTTAGCTGTGTTTTTTCCAGTTTCTTTTGGTTTTTGTTTGTGTGTGTGTGTTTAATTGTTTTTTGCTTTTGTTTCTGCTTTTGATTTTCTGAGTTTTTATTATATTTTATTTTTGTTTGTCTTATTTTATTCTACTCTTCTCTGATATCCTATATAAGAATCTTAGAAAATGCAGGAGACACTCTTACAGAAATTGGAGTAGGCAACCAATTCCTGATCAAAACCCCAGATGCCCATGCACAAGAGATGAGATAGACAAGTGGGATCTCATTTAACTGAAATGCTTCTGCAAGGCAAAAGAAACCATCAAGATTGCAGGGAGACAGCACACAGAATGGGAAAAAATATTTTCAGACTATATATCTGACAAAGGCATAATATCCAATATCTATAAGGGACTCAAACTTGCCAAAAGGAAAAAAAAAGCCTCATTAAAAAGTGGGCAAAAGACATGAATAGAAACTTCTCAAAAGAAGATATATAGGCAGCCAACAGACACACGGAAAAGTAAACAGCCTCATTAATCATCAGAGAAATGCAATTCACAACCATATTGAGATACCACCTAACCCCAGTAAGAATAGCCACCATTAATAAAATAAACACAACAGATGCTGGTGAGGATGCGAAGAAAAGGGAATGCTTTTACACTGCTGGTGGGAATGCAAACTAGTTCAACCTCTATGGAAAACAGTGTGGCAATTTCTAAAAGAACTAGACATTGACCTTCCATATGACCCAGCGATCCCCCTACTGGGAATATACCTGGAGGAACTCAAATCATTCTACAAAAAAGATACCTGCACAAGAACGTTTATTGCAGCATAATTCACAACAGCAAAAATATGGAACCATCTGACCTGCCTATTGAAACTGGACTGGATAAAAAAATTTGATACATATACACAATGGGATATTATACAGTTATAAAAAAGGGACAAACATATAGACTTTACAGCAACTTGAATGGATTTAGTCTATCATACTCAGTGATCTATCACAGAAACAAAGAACTGAGTACCACATGTTCTCACTCATAAGCACGACCTTGGACATTAACCATAATTCTATAAGAAAGGGATTGGCAGTAGTGGGATACTCCCAGAGTGGGACAGCACATAACAGCAAAAAGGGTAACTGATCTCAAACCAGGCAAAGTGGGGACCAAAGGGAGGCACAAACTTTACCTGTATGATGTTCACTTGTATACCTAACCTTGAACTATATTGTAAAATTTAGAAAAAAGAATTTTTATGAACCCTAAGAAAAGGTTTGAAAATAATACTCCTAAGCACACAATACTAAAATCTGCCTGAAAAAAAAAGAAAACGAAAAATATTAAGAACAAAAAGAAACGATACACATTACTTTCAGTGTAACATCAATGAGATTGATGGCTGATTTATCAATAGAAACTAGGAAACCAAAGACAACGAATTACCTCATTAAAGTGCTGAAAAAAGTGCCAACTTCAGCTTCTACAAAGAGCAAACTTGTTCACTAGTAAGCATGCAAAATAAAGTCATATCAGATAAAGATCAAGATAATGCATTGTCAGCAGACATTCACTATGAAAAAGTTAAAGAATGCTCCTTAAACAGAAAAAAAAATGATCTCAGATGAAATCACAGAAATGCAGAAAATAAAGATACTCAGAAATGGTAAATAATGGAACACATTACAAGAATTTTGAATATATTAGTTAGAATCCAGTCAGGAGACAGAAACCAAACCACTTAATAGAACACAGGAAATTTAATGTAAAGAATTGTTCACCAGTCAAAGATAACTAACTATTAAAAGGGGTTTAAAAAAAGACTCTAGAGCAAACATAAAAGAGTTGATATTTCTTGTGGGGTACAATTCAGGGTTAGGTATACAAATGGTCTTTATGCAGGTACCGTTGTTGATGAAGTGTGCCCCCCCCAGCAGTTTTCCACTACTGCCAATCTCTTTCTTATATTATTATGATAATTGTACAAGGTCTGCTTATGAGTGAGAACATGTGGTACTCAGTTCTTTTTTTCGATGATAGATCACTCCGTATTATAGACTCTAAGTCCATCAAAGTTTCTGCAAAGTTCATAATTTTGTCTTTTATGGCTGCATAATATTCCTTCATGTATATGTACCACATTTTTTATCCAGTCCTTTCTCAATGGGCAGCACAGTTGGATACAGGTTTTTGCTATTGTGAACAATGCTGCAATAACATGTGTGTGCAGGTATCTTTTTCATAGAGTGAATTGAGTTCCTCTGGGTATATTTCCAGAAAGGGAATTGTGGAGTCATATGGAAGATCGATTTTTAGACCTTTTAGAAATTGCCAGACTGTTTTCCACAGAAGTGATACTAGTTTACACGTCCACCAATGGTGTAGAAGTGTCCCCTTTTCCCCACATCCTCTTCAGCATCTGCTGTTTTTGAGTTATTGATGATGACTATACTCCATGGAGTTAGATACTCTCTCAGTGTGTTTTGAATTTGCATTTCTTTGATTAGTGAGACTGAGCATTTTTTTGTGTGTGTCTGTTGGTTGCTTGTATGTCTTCTTTTGAGAAGTGTCTATTCATATCTTTTGCCCACTGTGTAATAGGGCTATTTATGTTTTTCTTTTTGTCATGTTTGAGCTCCTTGTAGATCCTGGACTGGATGTCAGGCCTTTGTCAGATATACAGTTGGCAAGTATTTTTTTCCCATTCTGTGGACTGTCTCCCTGCTCTCCTGATGGTTTCGTTAGCTTTGCAGAAGCTTCTCACTTTAATGAGGTCCTACCTGTCATTCTTATCTCTTATGGCATGGGCATTCAGGATTTTGATAAGGAGTTGGTTGCCAGTTCCAATTTCCATGAGGATGTCTCCTACATTTTCTAAGGTTCTTATAGTGGGAGGTTTTACATTTAGGTCTCTGATCCATTTAGAGTCAATTTTTGTGTATGGTGATAAGTAGGAGACTTGTCTTAATCTTCTGCATGTGTTCAGCCAGTTTTCTCAACATCATTTACTGAGCAGTTTTCTCAACATCACCCCAGTGGTTGTTGGTGGAGGCTTTGTCGAAGATGAGTTGGCTAAGAAATTGAGGTTGGCTTCCAGAATCTCTATACTGTTCCGTTCGTCCTTATGCCTGTTCTTGTACCAATACCAGGATGTTTTGATTATTGCAGCCTTATAGTAAATCCTATGGTCTGGAATTTTGATACCTCCTGCCTTTTTTTTTTTTTTTGCATTGTTTTGGCTATTTGTGGTTGTTTGTGTTTCCATATGAATTTCTGCATTGTTATTTCCAGCTCTGAGAAGAATGATGGTGGCAATTTAATGGGTATTGCATTAAACAGTTGATATTTCCAAATTGAGAAAATATGGAAAAATAAAGGAATGAGGTCTCTAAAGACAGTTTCCCTATCCAAAGCTGAAATTCAGACTTCTTTAAAGAGAGCATGGCTACCACAGCAACATTCTGCCTCCTGGCTGTGAAGACAGACGGCAGCGGGAACAGGCCAAAACTTCCTTCAGAAAAGTCCTGCCACTGCTGGGACTTGTGGACAGGCTGAGATGACATATGGAAATAGGCCTCTAAAAGGGGAGACAGCAACCTGAGGGTGTGGCCACAGCTGTTGGGCAGGCGGCACACTGGACAGTCCTGGAAACTTCCCATGGGCTGAGGAGATGTGGCTTCAGACAAGGCCACCAAAACAGTGCCGCAAGAGTGCTGGGAAACGGCTGCTGGAGGAAAGCAAACCTGAGACTGGTCTGGGACGCTTGTGGGGCTCTCATGCTAACCGAAAACATCCTGGGCTCCACCCAAAAAAGCCACCACAGTGCTCTCTGTTGACAAAATCTGGTATTATTCCAGATGACAAGGGAAACATTTCAGAGGGTGCAGCCTGAGTATGAGAAAGCAGACAGAAAGGGATGGATTTGGGGCTGAGAAACAAAGACCTGAGGCTGGCTCACTGACAATATGTCTTGAGTAGTTATGTGTAACTGCAATGCATGCTAAAAATAGTGTAGAAGTTGGGAGTGAGCTAAGAGTTTTTTTCTAAGGTCTTTAGCTACAAAATGGAAAATATACAAATTTAAGGTAGAATGAAATCAAGGATATTTATTATCTCTAAAGAAATCATCAGAAGGAAAGTAAAAAACAGGGTGACTAGCAAGCTCAATACAGGAACAAATATTGAAACATGTTTGATCCAACAAAGAGAAGAAAAGAAAGGTAATAGAAAAAAAAAAAAGATGGAACAAAGAACAAAAATAACACGACAAATTAAAGTTAAAAAATGTCAGTGATTTCATTATGCATGGAAACTAATATCCAGTGGAAAATAATACTGGAATAAAAAGCATAAAGACAGATCAAGATTGAAAATACAATGATGAAAAAAGACACACTGAAAACTATAAACAATGGCCAAGCTCGGTGGCTCAGCCTGTAATCCTGCGCTTTGGGAGGCCAAGGTGAGTGAATTGCCTGAGCCTGGGGGTTCGAGACCCGCCTGGGCAACGTGGCGAGACCTCATCTCTACAATAAATCAAAAAATCAGCCGGGCGTGGTAGCGCAGGCCTGTCATTCCGGCTACTCGGAAGGCTGAGGCGGAAGGATCGCCGGAGCCCGGCAGGTCGAGACTGCGGTGGCCGGGAGCGGCCATTGCACTCCAGTCTGGGCGACGGAGTGAGACTCCAACTCAAAAAAAAAAGAAAAAAGAAATCTATAAACAAGAGAAAGTCAGAGAAGCTATAACAATAGCAGAGAACTTAAACTTGAAAGCGAGAAGTTATTACTATAGACAAAGGATACGTTCACATTAATAAAAATGTCAATTCAATGGAAACATACTATTTCACAATTTGCATGCAGTTAATAACATGGATCCAAAATATCCATAGCAAAAACTGGCAGAATTATAGGAGAAATAGGAAAACCTATAATTACAGTCAGCAGTCTTGTCCTACCTCTTCCACTTCCTAAGGGGAATAAAAAAAGACCAAAATAATTAGTGAGAGATAGAAGATTTAGACACCATAATTAACAAAATATCCTAATTTGCATGTTTAAAGCACAATATCAACAAATTCTGGAAGCACATTATATTCAAATACACATAAAACATTTACCAAAAGTGATCAATTATTACGCCAGAAAGCAAGTCTTGTGATAATTTTGAGAATTTGCTGACTACAGAGAACTTAAACTAGTCCTTAATAAAAAGATAGCTAGAAAAATCCCAAATATTTTGAAGATAAGTCATATACTTGTAAATAACCCATGGATTATTTCAAAACGAAAATTAGAATATATTTGGAATAAGTTATTAAAATGCTACTTATCAAACATGTGGAAAATACCTATAGGGAAATGTTTAGATATAAATCCATAAATTAGAAAGTAAGAAAAGCTGAGACTTTATGACTATAAGCATTCATCTCAAAAAGCTACGAAAAAGACAATAAATATTCTCAAAATGTGTAAAAAGTAAATAACAACATACGAATAGAATACAATTAAATAAAAAAAGACATACAACAAAGAGGTAAAAAAAGTCAATTCTTTGTAAAAGCAAGTCAAATGTTTATTTCTTAGCAAGACTGACCAAGGAAAAAAGAGAAAATGAGCAAACAAAACAAAACAATTTTTCAAATCAAAAATGGAGAAATAATCACATGTTCTATAGATACTGAAAGATAAAAAGAAGATATTACATAAAATTTATGCAATGGAATTAAAATTTAGATAAAATTATAATTTCTGGCAAAAATTAACAAAACTAAAATAAGAAGTAAAAAATCTCAATGATCTTATGCTCATTAAAAATTTGATCCGTAACCACAAGCTTTCCACCAAGAAAACTACAGACCATACTGCCTTGCCAATGAATAAAACAATTCTTTCATTTATGATGTAACGTTTGCCTTGCAAAAACTCAGAGGATAGAAAAAAGAGATGATAATTCCCAAGTTGTTTTATGAGACAAGCATTAGGCTGAAAATAAAAGCTAAAAAGAGTGTTATGAGAAAAATAAAGCATAGACGAGTGGGGCATTTTCTTAAATGCTCCAGAATAATTTCCTTTGGCTCCATGTCTCATATCCTCAGCACACTGGGCTGGGGCTGGACCCCTAAGACCTCAGGCAGCCCTGCCCCATGGCTTTCTGGGGCTCAGCCAAGTTCCAGCTCTCTCTGAGGGGCTTCTAGTGCCTGCAGAGTTCTCAGGCTGGCACTGCACAGCCGTTGCTAGACAGTTCTGGGGTCTCAGTGTTGCTCCCACTCCCATGGCTCTGTTAGACATTGTCCTAGGGAGAACTATTTATGAAAACTCTCGCCCCACATTTCCACTTGGCATTGCCATAGTGGGCGGGCACTCTCCATAGTGGCTCCATCCCTGCAACTAGTTTCTGCCTGGGTCCCCCTGTCGTCCACAACATTCTTTGAACTCTAGATGGAGGTAGCCATGCCAGCATAGCTCTTGGATTCTGCACCACATTCACATCCGCAAGCATTAGGGCTTGTACTTGTCTGAGTAGCTGGTCAAGGTATACCTTCATTTTCTGGAACCATGGCTAATATAGCCACTGAGCACTGTGCTGGAATGTGGGGGGCAGAGTCCTGAAGTGGCCCTGGGCAGTGAATCCATAGAGGGTGCCCAGGACTCATGCCCCACAAACACTCTGCCCTCCTACAGCTCTGGGAACGTGCTGAGATGGAAGCCTCCAAGGTCTCTGAGACAGCTCTGGAGTCTTTCTGCGGTTGTCTTGATAGATAGCACCTGGCTGCCTACCAGCCACATGCTTCTCCTCGGCAAACGATGACTTGGCCATACTCACAGTGCTCTCAAACACACCTCTTCACTCTTCACATGGCCAGGTTGCAAATGTTTCAGATCTCTTCATTTTCATTTCAAATATTTCTCTTTTCATTATAAACTTCATCTTTAGATTATTTCTTTCCTTTCTGATCTCATTGTATATAGTTAAAAGTAGCCACACAGCTTCACTGCCTAGATGCTTCTTCCACCAGATATCCTAGTTCATTACTCTTAAGTTCTTCATTCCATAAAGTCCTGGGGCATGGACACAGTTCCACTAAGTTCTTTGCATCTGTAAAAAAAGAATAAGTTTTGTTTCAGCTTTCAATATCTTTTTCCTCTTTCCCATCTGAGACCTCATCAGATTCATCTTACTATTCAAATTTATGCAAGCATTACTGTCACAACAGCTGAAGTCACATCTAAGAGGGTTCAAACTTTTTCTACAGCTTTTCTCTTCTTCTAAGCCCTCAACAGAATTGTCCTTAATACTCCATTCATCGCAGTCTAGGTTATTTCTATTGTTTCTCCAAATTCTTCTCATTTCTCTCTATCGCCCAGTTTCAAAGCCATACCCACATTTTTAGGTATTTTATATATACACATTTTAAGATATTTTGCCATAGCCAGAACTGTCTGGATGCTGAGGGTAACCACTTTGAACACCTCTTGTTATTGCAGAACTCAAATGTAACTTGCATTTATCTTATTGAGTATTACATTTTAATGCAGCTTAATCCTTTCTTATTATAAAATGTGTATATTTTTTGGCACCCTCTGTATATATAAATATAGCAACAAACTCATTCTTAATGCAAATTTCTATCTCAGTCCTTTTTCAGCCTCTGTAACAGAATATTTAAAATGGGTACTTATTTACAAAAGAAGTTTATTTGTCTCACAGTTCTGGAAGCTTGAGAGCTCAAGAGAAGGTACTGGCATGTGGCAAGGACTTTCAAGCTACATCCATCCTGTGGCAGAAGGCAAAAGAGTTGAGATGGGGAGAGGATGAAGTCTGAGCGTCTTCCTTTTGTGAGGACACTATGCACTTCCATGACAACTAATTTACTCCTGTAGCACCAGCATTAAGCCATTTATCAGGGGAGAGCACTCATGGCTTAACTACCTTTTAAAAAAATTTTTTAATTTTAAAGATGTGGGGTACAATTCAGGGTTAGGTACACAAATGTGTGTTAGGCAGGTGCCCTTGTTGATGAGGTGTGCCTCCCCTCTCCTGGCAGTTTCCCACTTTGGCTAATCCTATTCCTCCCTTTCCCTGGCAGTTTTCCACTATGGCAAATCACTTTCTTATAGTATTATGGTAATTGTTCAAGACCCGCTTGTGAGTGAGAACATGTGATATTCAGTTCTTTGTTTCTGTGATAGATCACTCAGTATCACAGATTCTAACTCCATCCAAGTTGCTACGAAGTACATAATTTTGTCCTTATTTATGGCTGCATAATATTCCAAAATGTATATCTACCACATTTTGTTATCCAATCCTCTTTCAATGGGTGGCATGGTTGGTTCCATGTTTTTGTTGCTGTGAATAGAGCTGCAATAAGCATGCATGGCCAGGTATCTTTTTCATAGAGAGATTTGAGTTCCTCTGGGTATATTCCCAGTAGGGGGATTATAGGGTCATATGGAAGTTCAATTTTTAGATCTTTTAGGAATTGCCAATCTGTTTTCACAGAGGTGGTACTAGTTTGCACTACCACCAACAGTGTAGAAGTGTTTCCTTTTTGACACAGCCTTTCCACCATTTGTTGTTTTTTTGAGTTATTGATGATGGCCATCTTGACTGGAGTTAGCTGGTATCTCAGTGTGATTTTAATTTGCATTTCTTTGCTGATTAGTGAGTCTGAGCACTTTTTCATGTATCTATTGGCTGCTCATATGTCTTCTTTTGAAAAGTGTCTATTCATACCTTTTGTCCACTGTGTAATGGGGCTGTTTGCTTTTTTTTTTCCAGCACATTTGAGTTCCTTGTAGATCCTAGATGTTAAGCCTTTGACAGATATACAGTTGGTAAGTATTTTTTCCCAGTCTGTGGGCTGTCTTCCCACTCTCTTAATGTTTTCTATGGCTTTGCAGAAGATTTTCAGTTTAATGAGGTCTCACTTGCCTATCGTATTTCTTATGGCATGGGCACTTGGGATTTTGATCAGGAATTGGTTGCCAGTTCCAATTTCCATAAGGGTATCTCCTGCATTTTCTAAGGTTCTTATAGTTTGAGGATTTATGTTTAGGTCTTTGATCCACTTAGAGTTGATTTTTGTGCATAATGATATGTAGGGGTCCTGTTTCCATCTTCTGCATGTAGTCAGCCAGTTTTCCCAGCACCATTTACTGAATAGGTTCTCCTCCCCACAGTGGTTGGTAGTGGAAGCTTTGTTGATGATGAATTGGTTGAGAAATTGAGATTCTACTTCTGGAATCTCTGTCCTGTTCCATTGGCATATATACTTATTCTTGCACCAATACCAGGCTGTTTCAATTACTGTAGTTTTATCATAAAGATTTGCTGAGGATTGTTTTGGCTATTTGTGGTCATTTATGTTTTCATATGAATTCCTGTACTGTCGTTTCCAGGTCTGAGAAGTATGCTGCTGGTAATTTAATGGGTATTGCATTAATTCTGTAGATTGTCTTGGGTAGGATGGACATCTTAGCAATGCTGAATCTTCCAATTCATGAACATAGAATATTGTTCCATTTGTTTGTGTCATCTTTGATTATTTTGAGTAGTATTTTGTAGTTTCCATTGTAAAGGCCTTTCACTTCTCTGGTTAGGAAGATGCCAGGTATTTTATTTTCTTGTGTCTATTGTGAATGCAATTATACTTTTTATTTGGATTTCTGTTTATTTATTGTTGGTGTATAGAAATATGACTGCCTCTTGCAAATTGATTTTATACCTTGAGACTTTGCCAAAGTCCTTTATCAGTGCAAGGAGGTTTCTGACAGATTCTCTTGGGTTTTGAATTATAGAATCATGTCATCTGCAAAGAAGGGTAACTTAACTTCCTCTTTGGATATGCTGGATTTCCTTCTCTTGTCTGATTGCTCTAGCTAGGACTTCCAATACTATGTTGAACAGGAGGGGTGAGAGTGGGCATCCTTGTCTTATTCCGACTTTCAGGGGAGATGGTTCCAATTTCTGTCTTGTTAGCAATATGTTGGTTGTGGGTTTCTTGTAGATGGCTCTTACTATTTTGAGATATGTTCCAACTATGCCTAGATGTTTGACGGGTTTTATCAAGAGGTGCCGAATTTTATCAAAAGTTTTTTCCACATCTAATGATATAATTATGTGGTTTTTGTTTTTACATCTGTTGATGTATTTAATTATGTTTATGATCTTGTGGATTTTGAACCAGCTCTGCATCCCAGGGATGAAGCCTACTTGATCATTGTGGAAACTTTTGAGATGTGTTGTTGTACCTGGTTGCTAGAATCTTGTTGACTATTTTAGCATCTATATTCATTAAGGATATTGGCCTGTAGTTCTCTTTCTTTATTAGATCTTTACCCTGCTTGGGTATCAATATGATGTTAGCATCATAAAATGATATGGAAAGGGCTCCATCTCTCCTAATTGCTTGGAATACTTTCAATAGGATTTGTATCAGCTCTTCCTTCTATGTTTTGTAGAATTCTGCTGGAAAGCCATCTGGTCCAGGGCTTTTTAAAAAGACATAGTGGGTAGTTTTCTTATGACACAGTCAATTTCCTTGATTGTTGTTGATCTATTTAGAACCTCAATTTCTTCTTGTTTCAACCTAGGGAGGTTGTGTGATGTCAGAAAGTCCTCTATTTCCTTTAGGTTTTCAAGTTTGTATCCAGACAATTGTACATAGTAGTCTCTGATAATCTTTTGTATTTCTTCAGGGTCAGTTGTGACTTTATCTTTTGTGTTTCTGATTGAGTTTATTTGGGCTTTTTCTTTTTTTCTTGTCATTCTGGCTAGGGGACCATGAATCTTGTTTTTCCTTTCAAAGAACCAGATTTTTGTTTCATTGATTTTTTGTGTTATATTTTTGTCTTCTATGTCTCAAATTTGGGTTTTTATTTTGGTGATCTGGATTCTTCTGTTGAAGTTAGGGTTTTGGTGGTCTTGCTTTTTCAGGTTCCTTAGGTGATTTTTTAGGTTGTTAACTTATAATCTTTCCATTTTCTTCATTGTGTTCATAGAGATATGAATTCCCCTCTTAGGACTGATTTCATGGCATCCCAGAGATTTTGGTAAGATGTTTCCTCATTTTTATTTGTTTCCAGGTATTTTTTAATCTCTGTTTTGATTTCTGTGTTGACCCAGGAGTTGTTTAGCATCATTTTGTCTAGTGTCTATGTCTTTGTGGGTTTTGGGAGAATTTTGTTGGTGTTGATATTTATTTTTATCCCACTGAGGTCTGAGAAGGTGCATGGCGGGATTTCAATCTTATGGAATTTGTTTATGTTTGATTTATAACCAAGGATGTGGTCAATCTTACAGTACGTTCCATGTGGAATGTTCTGTAGGTATCAATTAAGCCCACTGGTCAAGCATCATACTGAAGCTCTGAACCCCCTTGTTGATTTTTCATCTTGATGAGCTGTCTAGGGTGGTTAGTGGGGTATTTAAGTTCCCAACTATGATAGTGTTAAGAGTCAGTATCTTTTTAAAGTTTACCTAGAACCTGCATTATGAAAGTTGGTGCATATATTTTTAGGATTGACATTTCTTGCTGATGGATTGAAACTTATATCATTATGTAGTGACCTTCCATATCTTTTTAAATTTTTGATAGATTAAAAGATATTTTGTTGCAACTCCTGCTTTCTTTTGTGTTCATTTGCCTGAAAATTTGTTTTCTATCATCTTACTTTGAGTCTGTGAATGTTCCTTCCAGTGAGATGAGTCTCCTGGAGACAACATATTGTTGGACCGTAATATTTCATCCAGTTTGCCATTCTATCTCTTTTCACTGGTGCATTTAGTCCATTTACATTCTGGCTAATTATTGAGATGTTTGAGTTTATTCCTATTATGAGGTTCTTATAGAGTTTGCTGTTGTTTTTGCTGTTTGTTTATGCATATGTTGTCTTTCTTTTGATTTGAGTTGATTTATGCGTGTTTTTGATCTTTGTCCTGCACTCTTTGGAAGGGCATGGTTCTTCTTCTTCTTTTCTTTCCTCTGTGTTTAATACTTTCTTTAGTGTTTCTTGTAGAGCTGGTCTGAAGGTGGCATAAACTCTTAGAATTTGAATGTCTGGGAAGGATTTTATTCTCTATGCTGATGAAACTTAGATTAGCTGGGTAGGTAATTCTTGGTTGAAATTGTTTATCTTTGAGAGCTTTGAAGATTGAACTGCAATCCCTCCTAGCCTGAAGTGTTTCTTTAGATAAGTCTGCTGCTATTCTAATTGGTTTTCCCTGGTAGTTAGTCTGACCTTTCCTTCTTGCTGCCTTTAAGAGTTATTCTTTTATACTTTTTGTAAGTGAATTACTATGTGTCTTGGAGTTTTTCTTCTCATTTGTTGTCTTGGTGGGGTTCTCTGAATCTCTTGTGTTTGAATGGTCATGTCTCTGATGAGATGAGGGGAATTTTCTTGGATAATTTCATGGAGTGTTTGTTCCAGGGTGATCTCTGTCTCTCTATCTGCCTCAGGGATTCCAATTAATCTTTGGTTCAGCCTCTTGATGTAGTTGTTCATCTCTTGGAGGTTTTGCACTGTCTTTTCAAGCTTCTTTTCTATGTTTTTAACAGTTTGAGTTAGTTCCGTATTTTGGTCCTCAAGCTCTGAGTTTCTTTCTTTTGCTTGGTTATTCTGCTTCCCATACTTACCAGTTTGTTATTTGTTTCATTAATTGTATTCTTTATTACTGTTATCTCAGTTATCAACTTCTTCATTTTTTCCTCTTGCATCTCCTCATTTCTAGTTATTCTCTCGATTGATGTCTTAATATCTGGGTTTGTGGTTTTAGACCAGTTCCTGGGGACTTTTCATTGTTTGAGTTCCAAAGTCTGTATTCTTAGTTTTTTCCCCCTAGGAGTTTTGTATGAGACCCATATTTTTACTTTGGCTTTTCTTTATTTACGTAGGTTTCCTCCTTTTTTTTTTTTTAACCTCTTCTTTAATTCTATTGTTCAGGGATGGGGGAATAGCTTTCATTTCTGTTTGCTCAATCTCCTATTCTTCCTTATATAGATCCTCTGACTTTGTTCAATTTTGTAACTGGACTGGGGGTTTGAGGCTATGCTTTTTGCAGTTTTGAGATTTAATTAAGGGGTGTGCTGTGATTCAGAAGCTATTTGCAGATTCCAGTATTGGCTGACAGGTGTGTGGAACCCCTGGAGCCCACTTCTCACCACCTTACAATCAGTCCATGAAGTGAGGGTATATGTTTACCTCCTGAATGCAAAATGAGATAAGAAAAAGAAAAAGAATGGAAAAAGGAAGGAGGAAGATGAAAAGAAGGTGAAGATAGAGAAGAAGAGGGAGAATAGATAGGCATATCAACTAACAAATAAACAGATAAATAAGCAAAGGTAGTCAAAACAACAACAATAAAAATACAGACAATTATACAAACAAACAATAAAAATTCCTGTTAATGTACTCACCCTCAAAAATACCCAAACACAAACAAAATCTTTAAAAGATCATAAAAATAACAGAAACAAAGCAAGTATGAAAATGTAAACAAAAACAGAAGGAATGAGACAAGAAAAAACGAAAGCTAAAACAAAAAGCAAACAAACAAAAAAAAAAAAGAAAGAAAAAACCTCACTCTGTGGTCTTTTCTGTAACTCCAGTTTCCCTTTGGCCACAGCTGCCACATTAAAGAGCAGCTCTAGTCTCCAGTCTGTCCCCTCCATTCTCAACACAGGCTGATAGGGTTGCTTTCAGGGCGAATCAGACGCTTGCCCCATGGACTACTGTGGGAGGAGGATGGAACAGATCCGACTCACCCGAATTTTCTGCTGCTACCACTGCTGTCAAGTCTCCCACTCAAATCTGTTCCTGTTCCAGCATGGGGGAGGGGCATCTATCTCTCCAAGTCTGATGAAGGGATAGCCTCTCAGTCCCAGGTTGGAGGTTAGACAGAGCTGGGTGGGGCAATGCAGGACTCTGCCTGGTCCTAGGGGCAG
This sequence comes from Carlito syrichta, assembly GCF_000164805.1. Classification (NCBI taxonomy): domain Eukaryota; kingdom Metazoa; phylum Chordata; class Mammalia; order Primates; family Tarsiidae; genus Carlito; species Carlito syrichta. The sequence goes on from NW_007013871.1 coordinate 123,350, forward strand.
AAGATGGCACTAGTTGCCGGCTCCTCACCGTCTGTGGGGCTCCATTCCAGATTTTCATGCCCTACTTTCTCCAGGTTCCTGAGACTCACGCCCAGTCTGCTGCCCAGGTGACAACGTGGGTCAGGTGCCAGGTGGTCAGGAGCAGCTGTTCTCTGCTGAGAACGGCAGACAATCCTGCACACTGGGGGCTCCAATCTCAGGGCAGTGGGAGGTTGTACTCACCTCCAAGGAGGAGAGCCCTGGGTGCATGAGCCAGAGTCTCCCCTCAGACAGACTATCACTCCCCCACTGGCACACACCCACTCACGCAGAGAGTCTTTTTGGACACTCGCTTTTGCAGAGGCTCTCACACTCTGACCCGTTCCATCGCCATCTTGCCTTTCTTTCCTTGACTGTATTTTAAATTTCCCAACTTGTGACAACTGTCAGCTTTGTTACAATGGCAATTAAATATCCACATGAGTTTTGGAGGGGACATTCAAACCACAGCAAGGTGATGGAAGTAAAAATATGGTTTCCTCAGGGTGATTAATGTCTGGATGAAGGCATAAGCAAGGTTTTTGAAGTGCACATATCTTCACCTAAGTGGCTGTGTTTACTTTTGTTGAGGCTAAAGCAATTCCATCTAAATGCTAATTGACCATGTTGACTTCTGATTAACCTCAGTTCCAGGAATGCCTCTAAGATTTCTATTTTATCTACTATTCCTTGTGTAAGAAAAAATGTACTTACCATAAATCTTGGCTTAGGTCAAGACAACTTTGATGTTATCATGCTTACTATAAATCCTGGCCCTAAGCAAATGTCCTACCTATCTCTTCTGGAATACCATTTCCCCTTCCTTCTGATATATAAAGCCTGGGTTTGAGGGCAATGGGGAGACAGTCTTGTCTCCCTACTGCCCATGACACAGTATGACTTCTATCTGTAAGTCCCTGTTAAATGTTTCTTTCTGGCTGGGCTCGGTGGCTCAGCCTGTAATCCCACGCCTTCGGGAGGTTGAGGTGAGTGGATTGCCTGAGCCCAGCAGGTAACTTGGGCAACTTGGCGAGACCTCATCTCTACAATAAATAAAAAAATTAACCGGGCATGGTAGCGCACGCCTATAGTTCCAGCTACTTGGAAGGCTAAGGCGGAAGGATAGCTGGAGCCCAGCAGGTCGAGGCTGTGGTGGTCGGGAGCAGCCACTGCACTCCAGTCTGGGCGACAGAGTGAGACTCCAACTCAAAAAAAAAAAAATGTTTCTTTCTGTAAGTGTCAGCCTGTTTCTTTGGCCTGTCAGCCTCCTTGGACTCTGAGGGTAGGTTTAGGCTTGCCCACCATGAAATAACTTTGTAGAACTTTATTGAGCTGTATACAAAAGTCTTTATATTACATTTAGTTAAGAACATTAAAAAACATAATATCAACGATGGTATCTATGACTATCATTTATTGATCCCATATTATAAGTTAAGAACAGAGTACTTTCTAAGTCATTGTTGTGGTTAATTCTTTTTTTTTTTTTTTTGAGTTGGAATCTCACTTGGTTGCCCAGACTGGAGTGCAGTGGCTGCTCCCGGCCACCGCAGCCTCGACCTGCTGGGCTCCGGCGATCCTTCCGCCTCAGCCTTCCTGAAAGGCGCAGGGAACAGTCAGAAGGGCATCCCCAAGATGGCGCTGCCTCCCAAAGACAACAAAGGCCCTAAGCGGCTTTTCCCGCCCACGCAAAACTTAAACTTGTGCTCAAACAACCTCTCCCTATAGAAATGCTACCTCATAGTCTCCTCCAATAAGACTCAAGCCTGGCACTGGTCAGCCCCTGCAGGGTCCACAAATCTCTCTCTTACTCTCTCTCTTTCACTCTCTCTCGCCCTCTCTCTCTCTGTCTCACTCGCTCTCTCCTCTCTTGCTTTCTCTCCCCCTCTCTCGCCCTCTGTCCCCCTCTCTCTCCTTCTCTCTTGCTTTCTCTCTGTCCCCGCCACTCTCTTACTCTCTTTCTGTCTCTCTCTTGCTCTTCCTCAGTTACAGTCCCTTCGTGTAACTGCCCCTTTAATAAATCTCTTGGTTCAGACCGGGTGTGGAGTCGTTACTGGTGCCAAACTTCTTTCAAATTCACTCACCTCAGCCTCCCAAAGGCATGAGATTACGGGCTGAGCCACTGAGCCTGGCTGTGGTTAATTCTCACATCAGTCTTGCAAGGATGTTGTGTTCATTATGCTAAGAATAAATTGATCCTGAAAAGTTTGAACAACTTGCTTGTTGGTGGTAGAGTTGGGACTAAAACTTAGGTCTGCCGACATCAGAGGGCATGAACGAAATCACTCCATAATACCATTCCCCAACACTGTGTTCTGCTACACCCCTTGAAGGAAACAGCTGTGTATTCAGGGTCTGTCTATCTTAGCAGAGAAAATGCTAGTGAGGAGCGTGGTAAAACATGTAGGCTGGAATGGCCAATGCCACTTAGGGCATTCTTGCCGGGAGGAAGTTAGGCAAGAAACCAGAGAATATCGGTGGAATTGCTTCTCACTATTGACTCTGATGAACTGAAGTCTGGGTTATCTAAAATGTCAGCTGGTCACTCATGCCATCCAAAAGGGTTTACTGAATCACAACAGCCAGCTTAATACACGAAGGAAGACAAATGACAGGAGAGAGTCACTGAATGCTAATGGAACTTTTACAAGAAGGTACGAAGATAGAGTCTGGTGGGCTCTTTCCTCTTCTTAGAGCACGCATGCATCTCTCCTAGCTCCATGAAGTACCCAGACTTTGAGTGGTTTTGAGTGGATGGTAGGACTTAGGGAATATGGCTTGCAAATCATAAAACACCTACCCTGCAACCATGCAAAGCACCCAGAGTCACTTAGTAGAATTCATAAAAATATTTATCTAGTTAATAAGCTCCAAATGAACCATGGATCACTGTATCCCAAACTTTCTTCGTAAGTATCCCCAGTGGCAGAAGAGAGTGGAGGTGAAGCTGCCAAGTTCTGGGCAAATCATTCAAGTTAACTGAAACAAGTATAATGTGTCTCTGAAGCTTGACATCGTATCTCAAAATTTCATGCTTATTTCTCAGTCTACATCATAACACACCTATGTTTGACTTAATGTAAAATAATATTTTACATTGACTAAAAAAGAATAAAATTGAAATTCTAGGAAGCTGTGCCAACCCCCAGAATACCTACATATTGCCAAGGTATGCTTGTGTAATGAGAAGCATAACTACAAGAAAATGCCTTTTAAACTGTCATTGGAAAAAGTTGCTATTGTTCCTATTATTTGTATCACAAGACCATGACTTTGGTAAGGAAATCAGTTAGGAGGTCGAGATGCAGCTGCCCTTTCCCCTGAGGCATCTTCTCTAATGAGTAGATGTGGTGCAGTGGGACCAGGCTGCTCCCTTCAGGGGCAGACGCTACCAGAGGTGTCATTCCTCCCTCCCTTCCTGGGCATCAGCATCAGTCCACATATTTACCTTATTACTTGTTGCCTGACATTCTGGACTTCTGCTCTTTTAAAAATCTTTAGTGTTTTTCAGCAAATCATGGAACACAAAGTTTCTATCAAAGGCAAAAATGTCAGACACTGTTTGAGAATTTGAGTGTGTATGTAAATACCTGCCATGAGTTATTACCTGACTGCTGATCAATTTAACATAAATATTGTGTGCAAAAGAGAAACTAATTAAAATCAGCTAATGCTTGAATCAATAATCCTAAAACTGATGCATGGAAAGAATCAGTTAGGAGTAGGTTTAGGGTCTCTCTCTTACTCTGAGGCCAGAGAAGACAAGAAATTGTTTAGCAGTATGAAATGGAGAAAGCCTTCTGACTCTGGGGCATTTCAAGTCCTTTACTTGCCAGAAGAAAGCATCTTAAAATTCTGGTCACTCTATTATGGCTTCCACTCTATACTCCAAATGGTCTGCCGCCCAGAAGAAAAAAAGTGCTAGGGCCGAAAGAACCATGTCTTAACTCAGAATTTAAGATTAAGATTGGCACAAACTGGTCTTGGTTAAAATTTGAACTCTACCACTTACTAGCTGAGTGAAAGTTAGAAAATAATTTGACAGAATCTTGGTTTTCTGAATTGTAAAATGAAGGATATAACACATACCTCACAGGTGGTTCTAAGGATCAAATATGATAGTATCTGTAAAATGTTTAGGGTAACGCGTTTGTTTACGGAAAGTGGGGAACATAATTAATGTTATAAGCACAAGTGCAGGGGACTGACCAGGATTCAGCTCCAAGCTCTTCTGCTCACTAGATGTGCGATCTGAGGCATGTTACTGAAACTTTCTAAGCATTAGTGTCCTTATCTCTAAAGTAGGGCTACTAAAACCTACAATATTAGATCAATGGGTAAGATTGGCTGGCATACTGTAAGCACTCATGTAAGTGGTAACTACTTGTATAACTTTCTGACTTTGTTTTTCCAAGTTCTATGGATCTACTTGCTTATTAATGGAATGTGACTGAGGAATCATCTTTTTTCTGCTCTTTATTCTGCCTTAATTATCACTGAGTCATAAGATGCATGTGTTTATAATTCCTAGGCAATGAGTAAGTTTGTGGACAAGACGATTGTTTTCTTATGTGAGTAAAGCCACTAATACTGAACACTGTTTGGGGCAAGACTTAATACCAAATGCTCTGCAGGGCTGGTGTGAGGAATGCAGAGTTGAGGAGATGCTGCCTCCTTGGCGGCCATGATGTGTGGCCTGCCATAAACCTCCTAAGAGGCATATAGGCAAGAGAGAAAGCTGACACGGTGAGAGGTAGCACCAGAGATTAAAAGATAAACCCTACCTGATTTAGAGGATAAAGAATAGCCTAATTGGGGACAGCATTTAAGCCGGGCATTGAAAGCTCAGCAAGATGTCAGAAAACAGTGAAAACCGGAGAAGTGCATTCTAGGTGAAGCAAAGGCACATAGGCGAGAGAAACTGCAGGGTGTGTTCCTAAAACAGTGACTTGTAGTCCAAGAAAAAATTGTTTTCTGGGACCTTCAAAGGGTCCCAGTTTGTTTTGCTTGAACCCAAAATGTTGTGTTTTTTTGTTTTTGTTTTTGTTTTTACCTGTGTTTAATTGAGAACCAACACTGGAAAAGTAAACTATGGTCAAATTAATGAGGGCTTACTGCAGTGCTGAAGGATACTAGTATTAGGTGTTTAAAAAATAAGTGGCAGATGGTTCTTGAAATTATTTTTTTAAGCAAAGGAATGGCAACATGGGTTTCAATAGAACGTGACAAATATTTGAAGAATATAAACTATGCACCAGGAAGGACACTAGGCACTGGGGGTATAAAGGTAATATGGGACCTGAATCTTATCTTCATTGGGCTTATAGTGGCATATGGAGACAGACATAAAACAATTATTGCAATAGTAGAAATCTGTGCAAACTTCATTGCCAGAAGTTGTATTGATTCAAAAAGTGACAAATTCTGTGTGTGTGTTTGCACGTGTGTGTAGGGGGAAATTTAAAAGAGAAAAGAATCACTCTTCAGGCTGATAAGGTAAGGCAGGGCATATGAGGGAGGAGGAGGCGTATGCAAGAGAATGAAAGTAGAATGCAATAGGTTGTGCAGTGAGAACCACCACAATGTTCAATGTTCCTGAAGCCTGAATGTGTATGTGTGTGTGTGGGAATAAGTACACTTGTGTGGACATGTGCGTATGCATAGGCATTGGGGTGGTTCAGCAAAGGTGAGATCGAGAAAAGACTGATGAGCCATTGGAAATCCGTACTATGAAATTAAATCATGATATTTAAAATGAATTATAGGATGATAAAATGTTAACTGCACAGGCAATATAGCGCCGTTGGCTAAGGACACAGCCTCTGGAGTCAGACTGCCAGTGTGGATAATCCCAGCTCTACCATGGATTAACTCTGCCCTTAAACAAGTTACTCAATTTTTGTTTACCTCAATCTTCATCTGTAAGAGGAAGGTGATGATAGTACAGCCATGCATCACTTAACGACACAAATACACTTTGGAAAAAGAGTTGTTAGGTGGTTCTGTCATCGCGCGGACATCATAGAGTGTACTTGCGCAAAGCTAGAAGGTATAATTCATTCCATTACGTAGCTCCATTGCCATCTTATGGGGCCACCATTGTATGTGCAGGCTATCATTGGCTGAAGCATTGTTACGCGGAACATGAATGTACTTGTTCCATCGAGTGCATATGAAAATTAATTCGCTAATGTTTTTAAAGTACCCAGAGCTTTGTCATTGTTAGATGAGAGAAGTAGATAACTTATTTTTGAATATAGAAGGTCTACCAGGTTGATAGGATACGTGATTTGACTGCAAAAAAATAAAAAAGAAAAGAAGAGAAGAGATCAGAAAAGACACACCACATCTAGAGAAGCAGTGAGGATACTGGCCTTCACTGGTTGTTAAAGTTGGCAGAGTCCCAGTGAGGGGAGGATCTGCGTAGCCACAGACAGCAGATGCCTATTTTTGGATGTCTTCAAAACCTTTCTTCACTTTCCCTTCCTTAACAGCATCTCTAGATTAGAACGATCTAGTCGAATGCACAAATCAGTGACCATAAGTGCTGTGGAGGAGTGTCTCCGGGGCCTGTGAGGGGCACTCATTGAAATTAGGTGGCAGAGAATGGTAGAAGCCACTCTGTTTGGCAAGAAGCAGCATGGTAGCTCCAGCAATGCCCATTGATTAGAGGCAATACTGCCACAAGTAATATCGTGGATCTTCAAATTCTTGCTAAAGAAATTCAGGAAATGGAGGGCAATTCCTAGACTTTAGGAGTACGACTTAACAATGGCTCTGATTTGACATGAATCCCCAGAGATCTAAAATAACACTGTGGTTCAGTGGTCCAAATAGGACCTTGTGGAGGTCAGGTGTTAAATCGCATTTTGGTCTAAAATCTTCTCAGAGTGAGCCCTGGTGATTATGCAGGCATAATCAATTTCTGAAAATATTGTTGCAATGAACATTTTTGGTGATGAATAAAATCCCCACATTGACTTCCTGATCTGTGCATTAATGTATCTTATTACGTATTACCAAGCAGAAGCTACTGAAATGTCAATACCTACCAAAACAGAAAACCAAATATAATACTACTGCTTCTCTGAGGGCATTTCAGGAAGCCGTGCCACCATCCGATATTTGAAAGGTGCAAGGTAGTGATTCCTATAACATCTTCAGTTAATTTACTTTTTGACTTGTGAGAAAGACCTGTGGGTCCTGGAGAATGACTGTGCATCATCATAAACCTAACCAGGTGGTTACTCCGATTGCAGCTTCTCTTCCAGATTGAGCTCTTAATTGGAGCAAATCAGCACAGCCTGTGGCGTTTGTAATGGAGTCATTGGGCTGAAAAATGCTCTTCTAACATTGTTTAGTGATGGCTAGGAGAAAGAGCTTGATTTCATCTGATGGTGACAATTGTATACCTTTACTGTGTCATCACAGAAGTATGTCAGCTCATTGTCTCTTTGTCATGATCTACATTACAAGAATGTTGATGATTTTGTCTTTACAAAAACATCATGCTAATTCGACTTCTTTGCAATAAGTATCCTAAATGACTTGGTAAAACACAAAAATCCCGGTGTGGAGGATATATTTGTGAAAGCTCTGGGGATTTAGTAAAGTTTGTTTAAATACGGTAATCTGAGACATGAACAAGTTGGAAAAAGAAATTCACTCATACAATCTACTACTAAGAGAAAGGCATACTGCTTCATTAGCCTATTTGTGTTTTTAGAAACAACATATACGATATTGATGGGTGCTTTCTGACCCATAAGATTAAATAACCCATAAGTTTATTTATTTTAAGGAGGAATCTAGAGCAAGAGGAAAGTTTACAACAGATCTAGTATGCAAACTTCCCGCCCTTTGGTCCATATGATCCAAGAGATTTGATGATGCTGAAAATATACAGGATAGGTAGAAATACTATTGACATATGTCCAGATAGGGGTGAATCACATGGGTTTTGAAACAAACTCCTATCCTTTTTAGAAAATTCTCATTTAGAACAATATTATACGGCTTGCTATTGGCTGTGATGATATAGGAATCCTAGACTGTGAGACACCAAGTGACAAGATCGGTCAATCTCTGTCTGTATCTTCAAATGAACTTGATTGTTACTTGAGCTGGCCCACCAACTTAGTGAATATATCAGCACATCATCACCAACTAGAAAGATTGTTAGATTGATCATGAGTAGGTCTTGAAGGCACAATTAAGTTGCATGACCTTGGATTACTGTGATAACTATAATGTTCAATCCCTTTCAACCTGTTTCTATGATCCCAAAAGCAAAGCGTGGCATTTTCTGTAAAGGATTAGACAGTAAATACTTTAGCCTATGGGACTTAATGGTCTTGATTACATCTATTCAACTTTGCCATTATAGTGTGTAAGTAGTCATAGACAATATGTAAACAGATATAACTGCGTTTCCATAAAGCTTTATTTACAAGAGCAGGCAGAGAGCTAGATTTGGCCCATGGGCCATAGTTTGCCCACCGCTGTTATAGAGAGTCCTTACAACTAGTTGAATGAAGGAGAAAATTATTGGCCTGGGCTTACTAATCATTCTGCACAAAATACTGGCACTAGACAGAATAATGCTGTTGTAGCATTACAGTTCTACTTAAGAAAATTCCTGAAAGATAGATTAGAGAATTCTCTCAAAGAACAGAAAGTCAGTCAATATATCTACTTGACACGTTACTTGGGAGTTAATGAATCTACACTGAAAGAATATACAAAGATGTACAGATGAGGTGTATGAATGGTCATCTCAAGAAAAGCACAGATTATGATGATATTTGTGCTGCATGTAAGTAACCAGCAAAAGGTGTTCAGAGCAGAGGAATATCTCAATAGTCAAGGAGATAAGATACAACTTTTTTTGTGGTCTGTACAGTTTGCAACCTCTTTGTTCAGCTGCTGTATAGAGTTGAATTTTGTCCTACAAATACGTCATTGAGTCTTAGTACCTGGTGTTTGTAAATGTGATCTTATTTGGAAATAGGGTCTTTGCAGATGCAATTAATGTAAGTATCTTTACATAAGGTCATCCTGGATTTAGAGTAGTCTCTAGTTTTACTGTATTCTTAGAAGAGAAAGAGAAGGGAGATTTGTGACACACAGGGGAGAAGTTCATTTGAAGACAGAGGCAGAGATTGGATAATGCCCAGCAACACCTAGGGCTGCTGGCAGTCTCCAAAATCCGGGAGAGAGGGACGAAACAGATTTTTCCATAAGGCCCTCCAGTGAGATCTCCTACAAACACCTTGACTTCAGACCTCTGGTCCCCCAAACTGTGAAGGAACACTTTTCTCTTGTTTTAAGCCACCCAGTTTGTGATGATTTGCTATGGCAGCCCAAGGAAATGAATATATGATGCCAGATCAATGGCAAAGTGGAAATGGCATCGGGGCTGAAGATGATGCACATGCTCAGCCAACAAGGCTGGTCTTGCTACTGCCAGTAGATCGATCACATTGGATCTCTTCTCCCATGAAGTGGGTAGTAGTTTATCCCATCTGGTCAGACATTTATTCTTCATATGAATATGTCTTCCATACTTGCAATGCTTCAGTATGTGGACTCACAGAATGCCCGATTTAGGATCTAATATGCCACAACATACTGCTTCTGACAAAATAACTAATTTTACAGTAAAAGAAACACGGCAGTGATTTAGAACCACAGGATTCACTGTTTCCCAATTATCCCGATGTAGTTAGCCTTATGACATGTAGAAATGACTCATTAACTAGTGGGTTACAGTGTCATGTGGGAGGCAAAACCTTGTAAAGTTGGAGTGTTCTATAAGATTAGGATGTGTTTTGAAACACTCTATTGTTTCTTCCAGGACCATATTTTATAACTGGACTTTTAAAAAGAGAGTTGAGGAAAAGGGAAATATTAAAGTTGATTGAGATTCTGTGACGAGGAGTAGTCTATATTGGAAATGCACAAATTTGATGTTTTAGTACATTTGCTTCCAGGAAACTTCACAGAAATTCTTGCCTTTAAGATCAAAATAATCTTCCTATTTTTTTATAAGTAGATAGCTCAGATAATTAAAAGAAAACACCTTCAAAATAAAGTTAGCATAATACAGAACAGAAGTACTATTTTATCCAGCAGATATGAATCCCTATTAATATGAATTTAAACTTCTTCCAATAGTAATTGTTGTATAAGTAACAGTTATGTTTGGTTAAGTAAAGAGTACTTGGTAAAATACTATATTAAAAATCATATATGCCAATGATAGCTTTTCAGTAATCTTATCCCCACTTCTGGTATTACTATTCTTTTGAGAGTTATATTTTAATTGTAGGTATTTTCTATTTCTTTCTCCTAATATTCTTATTTTTATGTTACCCCACTGTTGTATTGTTAAAATTTAGGAACTTTTATTTTCTGGTTTTGCTTTTCATTTTTATTGCATACTCTATTGTCTTTGCTACAAATTTAGCCACCTCCATTCTTTAAGACAGTGATAGATCAGATATAGGGATTGATGAAGCACACATTATTACCAGTCATAAATATTACTTTCAAAAGTCATTGACTATCAAAGTGTTTCTAATCACATCTATATTTCTTAGGAATGTGATTAGATGACATAGACCAAAGATGATTTCCATAATATGCCTATAACTGGAACATAATACAACATTCAATTTGTAAATCTACAAAACATAAACTTTCCCGTATTAAATAGTAGAATTTCAAGCCAAAGAACAATATCATTTTTTAAAGGAAGCTCTTAAAATGACTGTGCTGTAGTCTGCCTTGTATAATATCTCAAATAACAAATACCCTGGGAAAAGAGCTCTTATCAAGAACCATGCAACTGAGGGGAAAAAAAATCAATCATTCTAAGTAGAGTTGCCTAAGATTCTACCCTCCACACAAAAATTCTCCAGTGTCTGCTTCTGTATGCCAGCGCCCAGATGCAGTTAAGTAAAGCCATTTTTAATAGACTGGTATAACATTTGCTTTAGAAAAATTTCCTCTATATTGTTGTACATTTTTCCCTTTGTAATTCCTGGGATGCTATTTCCAGAAATTGAAGTGCCTAATACCTTGTGCCTCTACCTATGAAAATTAAGAAAAATCTGATAATTGTAAGCTGCTCATGTGTATTGACTGATTCCCATAACTAAATTTCAATATTGATACATTTTTGCCTTATGTAAGAAATACATTATTTAGAGTTACTTCATTTAAGTAAAGTTATCTTTTAACTTGAGTTTCCCTCAATTTTGTTAGGAAGTAAAATTCAAGCTCATTCTTTAGGACATTAGTAGAAACCCTACCCAATGAATGATAGGTACTTTATTGTTCCTCTCAGCTCTCTGCACTTAATAAATTGTCATGGAGACTAATTCTTTGGTGGTTCTGAAAAAAAATTATTGCAGTGAACCAATGCATTTGAGGAAGAAGAAAACCATGACTTACTTCTTTATCTATCTTGATGCTTTGGTGCATAGCTAGGAGTAGAATGAGCAGGTGGGCATGATTGGATAGCTGAGCAGGATACTTGTCATTCTTGCAACCAGCTAAATCTTAGGAGGGGATTTTATTTTATTTTTATTTATTTATTTATTTATTTATTTATTTATTTATTTATTTATTTATTTATTTATTTATTTTGACTTGGAGTCTCCCTCTGTCGCCCAGACTGGAGTGCAGTGGCTGCTCCCGGCCACCGCAGCCTCGACCTGCTGGGCTCCGGTGATCCTTCTGCCTCAGTCTTCCAAGTAGCTGGAACTACAGGCACGCACTACCACGCCTGGCTAATTTTTTGGTTTATTGTAGAGATGAGGTCTCGTCAAGTTACCCAGGTGGGTCTCGAACCCGCGGGCTCAGGCAATCCACTCACCTCAGCCTCCCAAAGCGCGGGATTACAGGCTGAGCCACTGAGCCTGGCAGAAGGGGATTTTAAATGGGATTTGTTCCATGTTCTAATGCTTGTGTAAGCTTCCAATGCTTGTTTCAGCTCAAGGGTGGGTTAAATTTAGTAGCCCAAGGAAGTAGAGAAGCCTGTTTACAAGAAGGCTAAGTGAAATTAACTTGCATTTTGTTCAGATGGGCAAGTGAGGTAAAGAGTTCAGCTGATTATTTATAAAACAAATGGTGGAAATTTTGAGGATCTGCATCTGGCTTTGCCATGGGGAATCAAGGAGGTCACTTCAACTTCTTAACTAGGTCATTTGGAACGGGTGTTTCTGTGTAGTGGGCCGTTTCCTAGAACACAAATGTTTAGAAGAATTTCCTAATAATTGCTGCTTTCTAGGAGCGCAAAACTCAGGTAAAATTCAACATGGTTAGTCTTTAATATCTCCGTTAAATGTAACAGTAAACAGTTGGAAAGAATGCCAGCGCATCTCTAAGGGTCACTCTGTTGAGCAGACAGGGCTTGGCTATGATCGCAGATAAACCTACAGGTCATCTACTCCCAGGCTAACTGATTGAATTACACCAGCCGCCATACTTGAAAATGGATGCTTAGAGAATTCTACCTTTGGGCAAAATCACCAGCAGTTCCGATGAAACATGAGTTATCCTAGACTTTGTATTTAATAGGGAATGAAAGAAAGCGACACCCCTTTCCTCTTCCTATCCTGTAAGTGTCTTGTAATTTCTCCTTCAATGAGCTCAACTAATCAAATAAATAGAAAACAACCTTCAACTTTGTCAGCTGGTTTTGGCATAAGGTTGGTAATATTTAGCTCTTAGTCTTGTTGTAAAAATTTGAGACAGTATCCAATAACAGTGATTCAGATAAGAGAAGAAAGCTTGTGGAGGAAATTTTTTTTTGTCATATGGAGGTGATCTAAATTTTTAAATAATCCTGAGTATGTGACTTTTTAACATGTATTAATTTGCTAATTTAGCCAACAAATATTGTTGGGCACCTAGCATGTGCCAGGAGAATGATGGCAACACAAAAATAAGTGGGATTCTTTTCTTTTTGGCCACAGTTTAGCAGGGAGGACTGACACTGAGAATTTTCTTATAACCCAATGCAGAAAGTACAATTTGAGGTTAGTACAAGACCTACTGGGATGCAGGAGAAGATATAATTAACAGTCCCCCGAGAGGATAGGGATCTCTTCAGGCAGAAGTGATTTTGAATGAAATGCTGACAGATGAAATTAGAGAGACAGAAAGGGTGAGAAGACCTTCCAGGAAATAGGAATGGCAGTTGTAGAGGCACGAAGACATAAAAATGTCATATTTAAAGACTAACTGAACTTATAGGGTGAACTGGGAATAGGTGTAGTAAAGAAATGGATGACCATGAGGCTATAGGGCATAGTATTTTTCAAAGGATGACCTCAGGGACCTGGTTTCAGAATTTCCTTGATTGACCGATGAAAATTCATATTGATGACCTTTAATTGAGACCTATCATATGAGACTGTCCCTGTAGTAAAGATCTAAAATCTGCATTTTTTGCAAACATCCCAAGGAATTCTGATACACTCTGAAGTTTGATACTCACTGCTATAGAGTTTGGCAAATTTAGATGATGACGTTCATATCAACTAAAATATAGAGATTCAAGTTTACTTTGTAGGAATTTGGAAAAGAAGAAGTTTTCAAGTTGGAGTTAGACTAATCACATTTTCTGTACAGTAAGACCACTGTCTACAGTGTAAGTGGCATGTGGGGCAGCTGAGGGTGAGGGGTGAGGGGAGATGACAGCAATAATAATTAAGAGTGAATTAAGATGAGATTGCTGCTGTCAAGGCAGGGATGTTCTTGTTGAGGTTTAAATTAAAGTAGGTAGGGAGGGAACAATTCTGGAAGATATTTAAAAGGTGTCATTGGCAAAATGTTGTGAGCAATTGGATATGAAAGATGAGTGGAAGAAGAAGCCTGGGATGACTATGAGGTTTTTTACTTTGTGACTGTGTTTTGTAAAAGTGTGAGTGCATCAAAGCACACGTCTGTGTATGGTCTTAAATGCTTTACATACAACTTGCTTAATATTTTAGACAGCTATAAGGGAAGATTTTTGTCTTTATTTTATCTTTCTTTTGCATGAGACAGAATGTTAGCAAAGTTGTCCCAGTTTCAAACTTTCTAGATTGCATAGCAATTAAGTAGCAGTGACAGGATTCGAATGCAAGCAGGCTGAGTCCAGGCTCTGCACTTATAACCACTAAGCCTACCTTTTCTCCATAGACCTAATCAAAACATGGCTCAGGAAGGGATGATTGTTACTGTTCTACTCTTGTACACATCACTGAAATCTTAATAAGGGGGCCTGTGGTACCCTGGGTTCTATGCCAGATTATCCGACTAGTAATAATGATAGTTTGTTTCTCTGTACACTCTAGTCTTCAGCTTGTTTCTGTATTAATTATACAGTTCTTCATGGAGAATTGAGAATTAAAGACTTGGTCTTTCTTTGAATAGCATAACACAAAATAAATCGCTCCATTTAGAACCACAATACTGTGTATTATTTCTGTCCCTGTGGGATCGATGTAAGTTATCTTCAGAGTAGAAGGTTCTTCATTTAACAAAGTATCTTCATAGGCTGCTGTGAGTAGGCAAAGTGAGATGCTCCTTGTGTCCCTGCACCTACTGTAGGATAAAAAGAGAGCATGAAACTTATGCTTTGCATAAAATGAAGAAGTGGGAACTGCGGAGAAATGAGGAAGAAAATAGGATAAGAAGAGATAAATGAAAATAAGGGGGAAAAGTTCTCAGTGGTACATGTGGGCAAAGAAAGAGAACTGTTGCGTGTCCAGTTTTACCGTTGCTGTGTGATGCTATTATGCTGTCCTTGCCCTGTTAGACCAAGCATTTTGCATAGGTTGTGACTTGCAAGAGTGCTGTTGTGAGAAAACAAAGGAAGTGGACTATGTCCTATAGAAGAGTCAGTGTTGATTAGAAAGCATATAACTCTTAAAACCTTCTTCCTTCCCAAATACCTACAGAGTAAACTTGAATCTCTATATTTCAGTTGATATGCATCTCATCATCCAAATTTGTCAAACTCTACAGTTGTGAGTAACAAACTTCAGAGTGTATCAGATTTTTCTGGAACATTTGCAAAAATGCAGAGGTGGTCATTATCTCATAACCTCCTGAAAAGCTAAAATTAAAAAAGAAAACATTGGATAGACTTAGGAATTTTACATAGACTTGCTTAAAAGCCTGAATCTTGTGACCAGTAGGAAATCCAAAACTTGCTTAATTTTTTTTTAAAAGTTGACCAACATAAAGAAATGGAAGGAAGAGGGGAGAAAAAGAGCAAAAAAAAAAAGGAGGGAAGAGTGAAGGTATTTGGGAGCAGGGCAGCTGAAAGACGAGATAGCTGCACAGGTTCGAACTGTTTGAGATCAGCCAAGGAGATGTCAGAAATATTGCAGATGTCATGAATTAAATATCTTCAAAGTCTTTATTAAGACAATCAAAATTGGCATACTGATTTAATTTTACAAGCAGCAAAATTTTTTTGCTGGAGCTTGAAATTTAGAAACCACCTTTTCCAGATTCCTTTGACTCTAGGGCTTGGAATACAATTCATGTTCCATCAACGAAGTGTGCTTAAGTGCATCAGAAGGTGGAAGGGAGACAGAAGTCATACTATTATTATTTTATGGCAGTGGCAGGTGAATGCATGGACTTCAGCAAATGTGAGATTTCTGTAGAGGTTTTGCTGTGATCATCAAGAATGGCTTTCTGTAGTTTCTTGTCCTGTTGACAGAACCTGGTTACCACCTGGTTCACCACACTGCCCCTGTGGTGGTGAACATGACAAACCTTTCACCTTTTTGCCTCAATTATTCTTGTCCTTGCATGTTTCAAGCTAAGACCTCTATCTGTCCTTCCTCACAACTCTCATAAGACAGTGATGACTCCCTTGTTTACCTGCCTCTGGGAACCTACCGTTTTTTGTGTGTGTGGTTTTTTTTTTTTGAGTTGGAGTCT
>NW_007013871.1:139448-160776 GCF_000164805.1 Carlito syrichta
CCCAGGCGGGTCTCGAACCTGCGGGCTCAGGCATTCCACTCACCTCAGCCTCCCAAGGCGCGGGATTACAGGCTGAGCCACCGAGCGCGGCTTCTACCGTTGTTTTATGAGACCCTCCTTAAACACATAGCCTAAAGAAATTTCCTAACATCAAATGTCACAGTGGGTTAAAATGATGTCATTACTGAGTCTTGAGCAGCTTACTCTAGGTTAGGGTTCTATTCTAATCTTCACTAGAAAATGCCTATTATGCGAAAATTGTTTTCTGGTTATCAGAAAGCAGATTGTTCAAGTCATTACAAGACTAAGTGGGCAGACCATAGTACTTTTCTGAAGTTTTATTGCTTACATTTATGTCCTAGAGCAGGTCATTCATTTCTAAGTTTTCTATAAAAGACAGTCATCCACTGAACATTCGGATAATATAGGAGAAATGTAGTGCTTTTCTTTAGAAAGGTATAATAATACATTTGTATATTAGTACAATTTTCTCTATGAGCATGCCCGTCTAATACCAATCTAGATTTTACATTTAATATAGAAAAGTTTACATTTATAATCATAACCTAAAACCCAAGTTTTTTTATTAGTTGCATTCATCATCTTGTCTTTCTTTTATAAGTAATTATCAAAATAACAAATGCCCATAGGAACTTGAGACTATAGTGTAATATTCATGGCATTCTTCACTTAAATAAGGTTAAATCCTTTTAAAATCCTTTCTAAAGGAATTAATTCTGTTTTCCCCCTATGTTTTTACTGAATAAGCCTATATTCGTATTCAATTCCTAATAGTAAATTTGCCCCATCAGTGATTCTATCTTCTTTTCACATGTGCAGAAATTATCGTTGATGTACTAAGCAGTTGATGACAAGAAGTAGGAAGAAAAAAAGAGATGAAAAATAAAGAATAACTGGGATCTGATGTTGTCAAACATCTCCAGGCTTCTGAGATGGAAAAGAAAATGAAGCCACCATAATTAGAATAGGCTGATTTATGCTGTTGCAACAAACAAGACCAATTCTTAGTCACTTAATATCCATGGTTTTGTTTCTTGTTCATGCTACGTGGCCACTGTAGGCTAGTAAGCAGCTGTCCTTATAGAGCATCTCAGGGATACACAGGGAGGGGTGACAGCATTTCTCGTGCAGTGAGCTATCATACCAGAGTGAAAGAAAGGCTCTCCAATTCTCACGTAGACAAGCAAATGCCATGACTCTGGACTGGCAGACGTTACTCTCACTCATACTTGTTGGACAGGTCTAGTCACATGACCCCACCCAATCTCAAATTGTGCCTGAAAGACAGATGGAAAAAAAATTGCATCACAGTGCCGTTAACAACTGCCGCAGAAACTGAATGGTGATAACTTCTACAAGGTTTTTATGAACAGCATTATTTGGGTTACACAATTCTTTTGGGCCATACTCATATGTGGAACTCGTGTTATACCTAACACGCAGCAATTTAGAGAACTCGGCATCTTTTATTTGGAAGATGATCAAATCCAGAGGTAGCCTTCAATGGAATTGCTTTTGCAACTATTGCATCCTAGGTTCTCCTCCTTGTAAAATCATTCACATATTTACTGAATTCCCAATGTATATGAGGTACTCAGAGACTATGAAGATGAATCAGTCATGCATTTTGCACTCAGAATGTGTATTGCATCAAAAAATATATACATAATTATTACAGAAACTATAAAATAGTAAAGGTAAACGTTTGAAGGAGGAAAATATTACTTTGGGCTAGGCAGGGAAATTGTAATAGAAAGCATCATAGCTTTGTTGGATCTTTAGGAGTGAGAAATATTTCAATATTTATGGAAGGAGAAAGTGAACTTTGGAGGGAAATGAATGATGTGAACAAAGCTAAGGTGGTAGAACACGATGATCTACAAGCAAAGATCAGCAAAGAATACGTGCAGGGGAGGAAAAAGAATCCTGGAATTGTCATAGGATGTGGCAATAAAACAAATAGACTTAGAAGTGGACTTCCACTAAGAATCTCGTCTGAGATTTTATAAATATCATTTAGTTTGGAACTCGATCTAGGGAATCTAGTGGGCCAGAAGATGGAATAATACCTCTGTTTTCTGACATGAAATAGAAGAAATTATAATATTTAGTTGCAAATGGTCTTTAGAAGCAGTATTTTGAGGATAAAAATTTAAAATGATGTAAGCAAATGTTAATTCTAGTACTTCTGACACACGGAGATACTCAAAATTGGACACAATTGACTGCTAGGTGGAACCAGAACTATAGAAAATAAAAACTCGCTTACATAGCCATTATTTTAGCAAGTACTTACGAAACTCTATCTACTAGACACTGATTGAAAGGCTGATGAAATCTGTGGATGAGGGAGACAGAGTTTAGTGGAGAAGACTTTATGTAACAGATAATGACAGTCAACTGTTATGTGAGGTAAATGCTGTTTAAAAATGTATCTGAAATGCTTAACCTAATCAAGGAGTCAGAGGAGGCCTTTCTAGAAAGAAATAAGATAGTTTTACATCTTTTCTAATGTTGTTTGCAAACAAATTTGATGATTGTGATGTCTATTGTCTACAGTAGGGGAAGGCAGGACTGATGTAGAGGGCGAGCTAAAATACTAAGAAACAATTTTTATTTTACTAAGTTTATCAGTCAGGGTTCTTGATTACACACAACAGAGATCAAGTCCAGTTGATCTCTAGCATGAAATGAATTTATTGGAAAGTTTTCACACAGCGTACAAAATCACCAGGAAGGATGGAGAAGCAACTGAATAAAACGAGTAGAAACAAGAGAGATGCTGGGGCCAAACCACAGACGACATCCTGCTGCAGAACGTTTGACCACAGCACCAGCGCCCTGCCAACGAACCCAATGCAGGTCCTGGACCCTGAGGGCAGCCTGGGACAGCTGTACTGGGAGTTGAATAGGGTTGCCTCTACAGCTAGCGACTCCACACCAGACTCCCCACCGTTCCTAAATCTGTATGTCACCATTCCCAACGGGAAGTTGAGATATGGCCAACTCACTGGACAGGCACTAAGGTGGCTTTGACTGTACCACCTCCTGGTCTCTCCCCTTTCTGTCACCTCCTCTCCTAGAGAGCACACAGAGCCTGAGACTTGTTTGCAAGTAATGGAGCAGGCACCAGTCATGGGATGTCTGCGACGAGGTGTGTGTGATCCTGTGGCAGGCAACTGGAATGCCCCCTTTCCGAAGAGACACTCTTCTTTGCTGGCTTAGGGGAAGCAGAAAGCCTTATTAAAAGGCCTGGGCGGCGAGGAGCTGAGGTTCGTCCCCAGATGAAAGCCAACAAAAACTGAGGTCCTCAGCACAAAATCCTCAAAGGGCAATATGCTGCTGATAGCCATGTAAGCGTGGAAGCATCCTGTCTCAGTTGAGTCTCAATGAGAGTACAGCCACGGCTAGCAACCTGAGGTGTTGTGAGATCTTAAACAGAGCATCCGGCTAAGTGCTTCCCAGACTGCTGACTGCCAGAAACTGAGAAACACATACACTGCCTTTGTTTAAGTCTTCAAGGTTGTGGTAATTCTTTACACAAGAGATAACTAATTTGGTGACTGAGTTTAGACCTTGGCGTGAACCCCAGCTCAGAGGGACGCTAGAAAAGCGAGCACGTGCTCTTCTTGGTTTCTGAGACAGGAGAAGACATCTCAGAGGCAAGGAACACTCTTGTGTTTGCTTTCCAGGGCTGCCACAACAATGGAGCAAAATCTTGGTGACCTAAAACAACAAAAATTTACCCTTTAATGATTCTGAAAGCCAGAAGTTCAAAATCAAGGGATTGGCAGGGGCATACTCTTTCCAAAAGCTCCAGGGGATAACCTGTTGACTCTTCCAGCTCTTGCCATCTGTTGGCTGGTGGCAGCATCACTTCAATCTCTGCATCTGTCTTCACGTTACCTTCATGTTTGCGTCTGTGTGTGTCTTCTGCCTCTTCTAAGGCTACGCTCAGTGAATTTAGGGCTCACTCTAATCCCAAAGCATGGTATTATCTCAATTCTTGTCTTAATTATCTGTGATTAAATTTCCACAGGCACAGATGTGCTCCTTCTTGTTTTTATCCTCCTTCTCCTTCTCCGTCTCCTCCTTCTCCTTCTTCACATTCTTGCTTTGAGAGAAATGCTTCTTGGCCATGAAGCTGCATACCAAAGGTGTTGCCATTGTGATTGTGATTAGCTTACTATGTCTTAATCTGTCTAGCAAAATTTGACTTGACAAAGCCATTATCTTCAGTATGGTTTGAACAACTAGTTAATGATTAAATCAAAATATATTTTTGGGGAACTTAGGGAAGATGCTATCCTAACAGGAATATTTTAAAAATAAATATAATACCACACCCATGATTTCTCTATTTTAAAGCCCCTACCCTTGCTCTCTCTTTTGTCTATATGTGAAGAAATATAATATAAATATAATCCACTGAAATAAAGGGAGAAAAGCCATACATTCTCATCATTGATATGAAGACTCTGAAAAAAGTGCTGAGAGGAAGAAGGGAATGGAAGGTTTTTCTTTGAGTAGGAAATTGCTTGAACATTTCTGTTTGAATCATTTTGATGTGATTAAATCCAAGACATGGCAGCCAACTTTTATGATTCAAAAGAAAATCAATTCTAGAAATTCCACATAAAGTTTTGTAAGAATTTGGATGCAAATCCAATTGTCATAGATTAATTTTACAACTGAAGAGTGACAGGAGAAACTCCAAACTTCTAGCTGCACATCCTGCCACCTCTTTTATCTGACATTGTTTGTTGCACCCTCTCATCTGGGCATTGGGTCTTATCTTCTGTTGATTTGAGGGTGATTAAATGTCTATCCCCCTTTTCAAATATCAATCATTAGACTGATTCTCTGCTTTTTAAACATTGAATTCAAAAATATTTTGTTGCACCAATCGGCATCATGCTAAAGCTTAGTGTTATTTAGTAGAGATATGACAGCAAGGAGCCTCAACAATCATAGTTTTTTATTTCCTGTTGAGAGCTTTCAGTATATCCTACTATTTATATAATAAGCTCTTAAGCAGTTCACAAATAACGAAAGCATATAATCTTGAATCACACAAGTCAAAAGATTCATTAGCAATCTTCTAAACACTGTGAAATCACATCAGCATTAAATTTGAATATGATATCTGTCACCTATTGATTACCAAGGTTGATTTAGTATCAAGTGCTTGTTCAAGGTAGAGACAACAAACCCAAGATGCTGCTGTCTCAATCATTTATTTTAAATATAGACATAATACTGACTTCCAAATCTATATTTGGGCAGCTGTCAAATGTTCTTTATTATTCAACTGTTTTTCTAAGAGTAAGAAAAGATCACCAAAAAGATCGTTCCAAAACAAAACAAAGACACTTCTAATAAGCCCACCCAACAAACAACTTAATGCCATTCAAATGGGCTTCTTAGAAGTATGAATGTCTTATTCATTTATTTAAAAGCACATCTTCATGGCTACTGTGGGCCAGGCTCCATGGTAGGTGTTTTTTAAAATACTGTATTAGGTGTTTGGTTGCCCACCACGCTCATAATTCTTCTGAATAAGTAATATTTCCTCGTTTTATAGATGAAGAAAGTAAGACTTTGAAAGTGTATGTGGAATTCAGCAAAAAAAAAAAAAAAAAAATTAACTTTACTCAAACATATTCTATAGATTCATGTAAAGATTTATATAAAGTAAATAAACATTGTATAATAGGAACATTGCTTTGGCAGCAAGTGAACTAGCAGTAGATTAAGTAATTTGAGATTTATTTTTCTCATAAAATCAGATGCTTGTAGATCATCTGTTGGTATTGGTTCAGAAGCCCAGAGATATAAAAGAACTTCAGATACTCTGAAGTCCTCTTGTTCTCACCCCCCCGCTTCAGCTACAGGTATCATCTCCATATTTAAGGAAGAAGACAGAAGAAGAAGCCAACGATACAGATTCAACTCCTTTACCTGGAAAGCAAGATCCTTCCCAGGTGTCGTCCCAAAAGAGTTCTGTTTACACACCAAGATCTGTATCATAGGACCACTCTCTACTTGCAAGAGAATCTGAGACCGTGAGTACTTATCCTTTTAGCCTCCCTGATAGAAGTACCTAGGAGAAAAGGCGGAGGGAAGGTATCTTGGATTCCTCACACAATATTACCAGAACATGATAACATTCATCTAAAACTATTGCCTATGTTTTTATGATGGAAGGACACACACACAGACAGTAACAGAACAACAAATAGCAAGTCAGTCCGAGCCTGGAAAAGAGCATGTGAAGGTGTGTGGACACATGTTCATTTACATGTGTGTCTGTGTATGTACATGGCAGGGCTGAGTGAAATATAAGGATAAATAACTGGAATCCAGATAAAATGTATAGACATAGATAACAGGATCAAGAAAGAAGAATAAGAGTTAGTTTTTATATATGACAGCTTAGCTTATTCCTAATTCAAGAAAAGTTACAGAAAACACACTCAACATATTTTGTCTCTTCAGCGCTTCTCAATATGTAGCAACCTTGATAGAACTTCTTAACTTGATAAGTAGGATCCTTCAATAACTGACTTCAGACTCATTTTTAGTTACCTTTTGCTCTTAATAACTTATGCTTCAGCCACACAGGGCAAGCCAATCCTTGGATCTGCCACATCTTTTACTAACTTCCTTGTGTTATTCTCCATCTTACTTACCTTTAGGTATTTTCTTATTTGCATTCAAGATGTCTACTATTTGAAGTCTTTGGCATTTTCTAAGACTTGTCTTAGGTGACAACTTCTCCATGAAGACTTTTAATCTCTCCAACTGAATATGAATATTGAGACAACTGACCTTTCATAACACCTTTAAAAAATATTAATATGATGTTTGCCATGCTTTTAAAATTTTAATTATGCACTTCTTGATATTATTTTAATACGCTTTAAAAAAATCAGTCCAAAGATTTTTTTGTTTAGGTCTAGGAGGGATCTGTTTTAGAAGATAATAATGCTTCAGTTTAATTAATTATTAGAAGTCACAATATTGATGTATTATGGACACAGAATTTGTAGTCACCGTGCTACATGTTAGTCCTGCAAAAAAAATCCAGCTACTACTTTCTAGACCAAGATTGAGGCAGTGCAATGCTTATTAAATATGTTACTCGACTGCGATGTAGTGTTGACATCGGTGCTGTGCTCAACAGAAGAGTCAATTTCTGTAATGCCCTTGATGTTGAACCACTAAACTTGACCCTTTCTCGACAACAGCAGCTCAGATTGGATCTCATCCTGCTAAACTAGATCATTCTTTGATCTGTACTGATTGCTTGCCATTAAGTATATCAGTAGCATTTCAGAGTTTATTATATGCTTCTGAAGCTCATACAATATTGAGCATAGTTTTATTGCACGAATATTTTGCTGGGTGACCAAAGCCAGCAGGATGGAGGTGTGGCAGAGTGGAGACTGTTTGATGACATAGCTCAGTGTGTGTCGTGGCATCCATATTTCTTCTTAATAGGGGAGCCACTAATGTCATAAACGGAAAATTAAAAATCAGCTCTTTTGTAGGAAAGGTAAAGTTCTCTCCTGTTGTTGCAGTTTATGGAGAAGACAGAGGCAACTGGAAGAGAAATATACATACTCAAAACAGTGCCAGAAAGCACAGCAGGATGTGTGCAAAGCATTTTAAAGGAAAGCAAATCCCAGGGCTAGTATTTGAAATATTTACCAAAGAGTTTTCCTCAGATATTCTTGTACCCTTTGTACTTGCCCCATTAGAAGGACAATACAGCACAAAAGCATTTAAAAAAGGAAATTGTTTAGGGCTACAAAAATCTACACTTCAGTTTTTCAAAAGCCTGCACTCTTCAGAACTCAGATATAACATGTCATAAATGATAGCTTTTAAAGAAAAGAAGAAGAAAAAGAATATCTATCTTATCTCTCTCCTCAGGCTAGAGAGAGTTTTTCTGGAAGAAAATAAGAGATGAATGACAGGAAAACAAACAACTTAGTCTGTAGTCTGTCATCAAGAAGTGGATTTGTGGCCTGCCACATCCCACCTGTACAGAGTTTTTGAAGAAGGATATAAGAAAAGAGTCTGGATGCACATGGAGACCCAAGAGCGAGGGAATTGCAACCCTATTGCCAGGACAGAACCTAGAGTAGCCACACACAATCATGCTCACAGAGCAAATGCAAAACTAAGACAGTGCCTCCAAAGCATTGGTGCAAAAGGTATCCAGGTCCTGATGGGCTTCCAATTCACAAGATGCAGCTTTTAGACATGGAGAGCACTGTGGCCAGGTGTAGGGATTCATGCCCTAAATTTGGACCAAGGAGGATGAGCAGTAGCCTGGGTGAACCTATGAACATAGATCAGATGGGAACAAGTATGTATCAGTGGTCACTAAAAGAGCTAGTGCAGACTTTATTGTGGTGTCTTGCTCCTAACATGGCAGGACCGGAGTGTTACACAATCCCACCCTTCCTCTGGAAATTGCATGGCCAATTTCTGGAATAATGTTCTTTAAAATAAATGAAGGCCACTAATAACATGTAAAGTGAAGGGCTTTTCTCCATCCCTGTCTCCCAACATAAATTCCATTCCTCAGTGGAAACCACCATCACAAATCTGGTACACAAATCTCTCTCAACTGTCCTCTATACATGTGTGATCATATGCATGCAGATTTATCATCATATTTATGTGTGTGTATGTTTATATCTTTTTCAAAGTAAATGAGATAATATCATACAGAAATTAAGGCCACTAGCATGAAACATAACACTCCACTTTTCACACACTCCAGTTTGTGGCTTGCCAAATACATACTCCACACCATTGATAACAGCATGATGTTCAACCTGAACTCCAAAAAACTATAACATGCTTCCTGCATTTAAAAACTGTAGCCAAATACAAGATATCAGCATCAGTGCAAGTGAGAATAAACCAGTGCAACCCGAGACTAAGAATAAGACCATGGAGTTGAAAGAATGGGGAGTGGGACAGGATCCGAATGGCGACTTAGTCTTAAAGACACAGAACCTTATTTCTGCTATTTCCTTAAAAAGAAGAAATTAAAAATTTTTTTGTGATCCAAGCATACATTACTTAAAGTAAATAGACTTTATATTCTTGTTTCTCTTCAGATCATATAAATCATTCACCTTTTAAAAGTAAGTAGAATATAGTACAAATAATAATATAAATTAGTGCTTATTTTCATATCATGAATTTGGTCATTTTTAATGAAGAATTTTGTCTTCATATGTCATGAGATTAAGAACACTTTCAGGCAATATTACGTATAGATATTTAACCAAAGTGTCTCCCATCTTCCTTTTATAGGCAGGAGAGCCCTGACCTGACAAAATAAGTGAAAAATACACCTTACCAAATGTACTTTATCAAGACCTTCTTTCTGAGTTTGCTGACTACTACACATCTGTTCTGGAATCTCTGGATTCTTAACTTGCTTGACATGGGTATTATAACATCCTGACTAGCCAAAGGCATATAGATGGATATAAGGATATAATTTCCTCTAAACCTTCATCAAGTAAGTATGTGAAACAATCAGAGCCCATAGATCATTGAAGAATGACATTAATATTCCATCTCCCCATCAACCCTTCCCTAACCTTACTCTTTGGAAAAAAAAAACTATTTTAATACTTAACCTAGATCCTCCATATGGAAGCCTGATGTTCTCTCAAAATCATTCAGTGTGCAGAGGAGAATGGAAGAAAAAAAAATCAATGTTTACTCAATGCACTTTCTTACTTAGAACATGAATTGTTTACCAGTGGAAGTGAAATGAAACTTCAAAATGAAACAGAAATTAGAAGAATAGACTGAATTATCCTACACATTTTAATGCTCCAAATAAAAGAATCTCAGAATAAACAGAATAATATTCTACAGGGTACACATATTTAAACTAAGAATTTATTCGCATGGGACTACAGGTGGATGGGAGGTTAGCTGAAATATGCACTGACAGCTAAACCTTCTTTGTACTCTGAGTTCTAAAATTCCAATTTTGAGAGAGAAAGAAACAATTTTTTTTTTTTGAGTTGGAGTCTCACTCTGTCGCCCAGACTGGAGTGCAGTGGCCGCTCCCGGCCACTGCAGCCTCGACCCGCCGGGCTCCGGCGATCCTTCCGCCTCAGCCTTCCAAGTAGCTGGAACTACAGGTGCGCACTACCACACATGGCTAATTTTTTGATTTATTGTAGATGAGGTCTCACCAAGTTGCCCAAGTGGGTCTCGAACTCGCGGGCTCAGGCAATCCACTCACCTCAGCCTCCCGAGGCACAGGATTACAGGCTGAGCCACTGAGCTCGGCAAAAGAAACAATTTTGAACTAGTTTTGCATTCAATGTTTAACTAAGATATCTTTGGAGAAACGTTCAAAAACACGTTGCAATCCATTAAATAAAAAAGAATAGCATCTTAACGTTGTTGTCCCTAGTATAAGCACACAATTGCAAAAATGGCTGGAAACCAGTAGAAAATATGTTTTGCTATGAAAGTCTGTTGATAGTTTCTATATTCTAGGACAAGCAAATGGTCCTCTTATGTAATGGGTAGGATCAGAACTCCAGATGGTCAAGAGAGGGATAGGGAGTTTGTCACCATAACTTCTTGCTCTGTCCATGCCTAGAAGTATTTTAGTACTGGGTTTCCTACATAATCCTCTTACATTTCCTCTTAAGGTCTTCTTTCCCTTTTCTTTCCATTGTCATGACTTTTGGGTTCTGATCAGGGTTTCTGATCTGCTCAGAAAATAGTAAGTAATAGTTTTTTCACATTTAATATTGCTACCTGTGTCCCTAAGACCTAATGCCCACTTTACTTGAGATCAGGCAACCATCTGCCCATTGTTATTTCACTGAAGGTGTAGGTGGGGCTTTTTAGTGTTTAGTGTGTGTTTGGAGGTGATGTGAAGGGATAGGGAAGAGAATTAGAAATTAATATTGATAAAATTAGGAGTTTGGATCAGGTGAATTCTAAGATTGCTTTCAGATTTCATGGAATAGGATGATTTTATTTTTGCTTTGAATTCTGCCAGGCAAAATTTTTATTTTAAAAATAATATAGGTCACCTGTATTTATGTTTCTTTTCTTTTCTTTCTTTCTTCTTTTTGGTACCAGCTGAGCTGGTCTTCTTTACATCAGAAACCTTGCAAGAGAGAAGCCTAGACTGTGTTGTCAGCAGGTTTGGGTCATGCAGTTCATTCACCCAGTACAGCTACACAAACTTGTGATGTCCAATGGACATGTGACAGGCTGTCAATTGGATGTCCTAGAAAATGTTCACAAGTCACTTAGGAGAAACTATTTTTCTGCACAAATCAAGGTCTTAGATATGACTTCCAAGTGGAGATTTTTATTTATTATCCTCCCATTGCTTTCAACCCCTTTAGTGAACTAACTGTGTCTTATTTCAACCTGATTAAATGCCTCTCATTTCTGCAGTCTTTCCTTATATGGCACAGTTTCTCGATCCCTTAGGCCTTTGTCAAAATTTCTGTGAAAACGCTCTGTTCTAGAAACTGATTTCTTGTTCATTGGAGGTTCTGTAGTTCAGTACTTGTGCTAAAATTCAGGAAACTCCACAGTCAATGAAGAGCCTGAGATTCATTCACATTATAAATCTAGGGTACACTGTCATCGGTTACAGTTCAGGAGATAATCAACTGCTAAAGAAGTTGCGATCAGGTTTTCAGGATTATAAACCACAGAACTCTAGAATTTGTTAAACAAAGGAAAAAAATGGTCTCATTATTTGTGAATACATTATACAATAAAACTTGGGAGAAATGGTATCCATTGCAGTTAAATTAAGGGATAATTAGGGGAAACGAAGGTTTTCCTAATTTGTCCTTTAACATGCTGTCCACATACACAAAACTGATGAGATACTTGCTTTAAATCTGCAAGGCAAATAAAAACCACAAACACAAGAGCAGTTACATATCCATTCTTGACACAAGGGGGAAAATGTTTATGATTTTTTTTTAATGAGTTGGACACTCATTCTGTCACCCAGACTGGAGGGCAGTGGCACGCTCCCGGCCACCACAGTCTCGACCTGCTGGGCTCTGGCGATCTTTCTGCCTCATCCTTCCAAGTTGCTGGAACTGCAGGCATGTGTCACCATGCCCGGCTAACTTTTTGATTTATTGTAGAGATGAGGTCTTGCCAAGTTGCCCGGGCTGGTCTCGAATCCGCAAACTCAGGCAATTCTCTCACCTAGGTCTCCCAAAGTGCTAGGATTATAGGCATGAGCCACCACGTCTGGCCATTTGTAATTTCTAAAACAACAAAGAGCTCCTACCAAATATTTCTAACCCCAGTGCAAACTCTAAAAAGTTGAATGATAAAAATCTTTACATTCCACTCCACAGAAGCTTTCAACGTTTAGGGTCATTCCTGACAAGTTGCTTAATCTCTTTGAGATCATCAAGTCATTATACTGTAATTTTTGTTCATTTTTTGAAGAATGCCTCATTACACAGGATACTTTTTAAAAACACTTACATTACAGAAGCAGAAGACTTTTATTTAGGCATTTCTTGAACTTTTCAACAATTGTAAGTTCTTCATGATTCCCTGTTGCCTATGAAATGCCTCACTCTACCTTATTCTGAAGGTGCTGCACACTTTTACTCTACTCTGTTCCTTCCCCCTTCACTTTCCAAGGTGACCAAGGGTCTCATCTCATTATAGTCTCAGTTCAGAGTTCCAGATTTTATCATCTCAATCAAGTGGCAATGAGTAACACATTAAATGAACTGGGTGGGTGCCATTTCTCTCCATCTTTGGAAAGAAAGGAAACATGATAACTGCCTAAAACACCGTCAACATACAATCGTGGGACAGGCATAGGATAACAATTACAAGCATTTCTACTAAAAAAAAAGTGGAAAATTAAAGTCAAACAGAATTAGCAGTCTAAAATTATTTGGAAATCCAGCTGGGGAAAATTCAGCCAGACTTCATTGATTGGGTTTCTAGGCCTCGGAGCAATCCTTCATGACTCTTGATTCTGTCTCCCAGGTACTTTGTTATACCTTCTGGGTCCTTGGTTCTGTCCTCTGAGTCATCCATCTTTTTTCAGGATGCAGCTGAGTATTCTTGTCAGCCTTATAGTGTAATTTGGGGGGGAGGTTCAAGGGTCTCTTTTAACTTCATACTTTTTCTGTTTCTTGTTATACAAGCTGGAAGTAGTTCTACTGACATAATTTTCTCAAGAATTTCCAGGGCCCTATGCCATTTTATGAGGGATTACTTCTTTAGATTAAAGCCACATTCACAGATTTCTGAGATGATGACTTTTCTACCCTGGCCTCCTTTTGAGGTGGTTTAGGAACTACACTCTCTTTTTTTTTTTTGAGTTGGAGACTCACTCTGTCACCCAGAGTGGAGTGTAGTGGCCCCTCAGCCTTCCAAGTAGCTGGAGCTACAGGCGTACGCTACCATGCCCAGCTAATTTTTTTGATTTATTGTAGAGATGAGGTGTGGCCAAGTTGCCCAGGCGGGTCTCGAACCCGTGGGCTCAGGCAATCCACTCGCCTCAGCCTCCCAAAGCGCAGGATTACAGGCTGAGCCACTAAGCCCGGCTAGGGGGCTATACTCTTAATCTTCCTAGAGGGCTTCTGGTTTGCTTGAGAGGCTCTATTGGGCACACCCTTAATCTCTCAGGAATGAGTACTCTGAACTTTTGATTTCCAAGTTTGCCTCAAAAGGCAGTAGAGTCACATCCTCAGCCTTTCCTCTAGAGTATGCTTCCAGACGGTCAATATTTTAGTGTCATTGTCCTTCCCTCAGTCTCTCTCTCTCCTCTCCCTTTTTGCTGTAAGTGGCAAGAAGAAACCAGACAGAATCTTTAATTCTTTGTTTGTGAGTCTCCTTATCTCTACATTTAGATTCATCAGTTATAGAAATTCTGCTTTCCACGTAAGTGTAGGCACTGTTTCCACAACTGCATGCCCAAGGCTCATCCCCCTTGCTCCAGTGTTCAGTAATGCAGTCTTCATTTCCTTCTGAACCACTGTTGGCAGCATTCTCAACATCCATACTTCTACTAACAGTCTGTTCAAGGCAATTCAGGCTTTCCCTGGCATGCTTCCAAGCATACTTGTGTTCCAGCTTCTTCTCATTGCTCAGTTCCAAAGCTCTTCCACATTTTTAGGTAATTGTTACAGCAGCACTCCACTTCTGGGAACCAGAATCTATATTAGTTTTCTATTGCAATGTAACAAATTGCCACAATTTAGCAGCTTAAGACAACACTTGTTGATTAACTCACAATTATGTAGATGGGAAGTCATCATGGCACAACTGGGTTCTCTGCTCAGGGTACCAAAAGGCTGACATCAAGGTGTCTGCTGGCAGTGGTTCTCTTCTGAGGCTCGGGTCCCCTTCCCAGCTCGCTGTTTGTTGGGAGCAGTCAATTCCTAGTGATTGTAAGACTGACATATCCTTTTTCTTGGTGGCTGTCAGAGAGGGGCCACTCTTAGTTCCTCATGATTGCCCTTGTGTGCTGGCAGCTTACAAGATGATGCTTGCTTTCTTCCTGGCCAGCCAGAATGCATCTCTCTACCAGTTGGAGAAAAATCTACCTTTAAAGGATTCATTTGATCATGTCAAGTGTACTTGAATGATTTCCCTTTCCTAATGTCTCATGACACACCCTAATCACAGAAGTAAAACCTGTTATCTTCATGGTCCCTAGGATGACACAGGGCATGCACGTGAGAGGGGTAGAAAATCTTGGGAGATCTCTTAGAATTCTGCCTTTCATCATCATAAGATGTTAAATAATCCTGAATGATATAATCTAGCTTAATGTCTGCCTCTAAAACGCCTATATAAACCATATTTAATTTTTTTTCCTCATTCAGATATCAAGAAGGCAATAATAGTCACAAAGTTCCCAGAATTATTGTATCCTGAGCTTTACTATTTTAAGTAATACTTGATGAGGCCCAGTGAAATCTATATTAAGATAACAAAACTCAATTTACTAACTATAACAAAAACCTGTTTTATACGTGATCATTTATGAAGAAAAAGTATTTTAAAAACAAATAATTCAATTTTTATCCAAAGATCAGTAATTTTTTAAATTGCAAAATAGAAATATTTATTGGTAGAGAAAAAGTTATATATGTTTCCATCTTATACACATTTATGTGTTAATAAATATAAGTATTGAGTACAAAATAGGAAAGATAACTTTGTGTATAGAAGTGCAAGTAAGGAAGACGTGGAGACCTTGTGCAGCTGTTCCCAGTCTTTACATCTCCAAAATCACCTGGGCATCTTGAAAATCAAAATGAAAGAAAACAAATCACACAAAAACAAAGGACTCTAATTCTATTCCTAAAGACTCTAATAACTATTGCAAGTCATGGCCATAATTAATCTTGTAAAAGACTCCAGCAAGGGTCCTTAGGGAGCTCACAATTTAAAGCAAAAAAAAAAAAAAAAAAAAAAGATACTTCAAAAATCAGCTGCTTGCACCAAGAATTTTATGTTAACTTTTAAAATTAAGGTTTAATATAGATAAAATAAAAAGTCACAAGTGATGAATGATCAGAAAGAAGTACACCCAGGTAACACCTACTCATATCAAGAAATAGAACAATAGCAAAAACCAGAGTCCCCCCATACCCCCTTGAAAAGTATTAAGCACCTCCTTTTTAAGGGTAACAATTTTCTTGAATTTTAACACTCAGGATTAGTTTAACCTATTTGGAATTTTATACAAATGAAATAAGAGAGCTAAAAAAAATCTAAGTTGTCACTGCTCAAAGAAATCCGAGAAGACACAAGCAAATGTAAAAATATTCCATGCTCATGGATAGGAGGAATCAACATTGTGAAGATGTCCATCCTATCCAAGGCAATCTACAGATTCAACTCAATACCCATTAAATTACCAACATCATTCTTCTCAGACCTGGAAATGACAATAGAGAAATTCATATGGAGACATAAATGACCACAAATAGCCAAAACTATCTTTAGCAAAAGAAACAAAGTGGGAGGTATCACGCTTCCAGACTTTAAACTTCATTTGAAGGCTACAATAATCAAAATAGCCTGGTATTGGTACAAAAACAGGCATATGAACAAACGCAACAGAATAGAGATCCTGGAAACAAAACCTCAATTTCTTAACCAATTCATCTTTGACAAAGCCACCACCAACAACCACTGGGGAGAGGAGAACCTATTCAGTAAATGGTGCTGAGAAAACTGGCTGATCACATGCAGAAGATTGAAACAGGACCCCTACCTATCACCATTCAAAAAAATCAACTCTAAAACAATCAAAGAACTAAACATAAAACCTCAAACTATAAGAAGCTTAGAAAATGCAGGAGACACCCTGATGGAAATTGGAACTGGCAACCAATTCCTGATCAAAACCCCAAGTTCCCATGCCATAGGAGATAAGATAGACAAGTGGGACCTCATCAAGCTGATAAGCTTCTGCAAAGCCAAAGAAACCATCAAGAGAGCAGGGAGACAGCCCACAGACTGAGAAAAAATATTTGCTAACTGTATATCTGGCAAAGGCCTAACATCCAGGATCTACAAGGAACTCAAATATGCTGAAAGGAAAAAAAACAAACAGTTCCATTAAAAAGTGGTCAAAAGACATGAATAGACACTTCTCAAAAGAAGATTTACAGGCAACCATAGACACATGAAAAAGTGCTCAGTCTCACTTACCATCAGAGAAACACAAATCAAAGCCACATTGAGGTACCACTTAACCCCAGTAAGAATGATCATCATTAATAAAACAAACAACAGATGCTGACAAGGATGTGGCTAAAAAGGGATGCTTCTACACTACTGGTGGGAATGCAAACTAGTGCAACCTCTTTGGAAGACAGTGTGGTGGTCTCTAAAAGAGCAATCCCCCTACTGGGAATATACCCGGAGGAATGCAAATCATTCTGCTAAAAAGATACCTTCACATGCATGTTTATTGCAGCACTATTCATCATACCAAAGACATGGAACCAACTGTGCTGCCCATCGAAACTGAACTGGATAAAAAAAATGTGGTACATATACATAATGAAATATTATGTGACCATAAAGAACAAAATTATGGATTTAGCAGCAACTTGGATGGATTTAGAGTCTCTCATACTCAATGATCTATCACAGAAACAAAGAACTGAATACCACATGTTCTCACTCACAAGCAGACCCTGAACATTTACCATAATACTAAAAGAAAGGAATTGGCAGTAGCAGGATACTACCGGGGTGGGGGTGGGGGAACACAACATCAGTAAGGATGCCTGATCTCAAACCAGGCAAAGTGGGGTCCTGTCACTCACCCCTGACCAGCAGGAAGGAGGCAACAACAACGTGTTCTTCTCAAAGCGGTTTATTCAGCCTTTACGCCATGCCAGCTTCTTCTCCTTCTTCCCCGTTGTCCCGTACTTACATCCCTTGGTCTCTACCCACAAGTCCCGTACCAGCGTGTCAGCAGTTCATAGGCTCGGCAGCGTTGCACTTGCGCGGTGCGCAGTGAAGGAGGGCCCGGTGGTATATCATGCGCCTAATCATGGGACTTGGCAGAGGTCCCGGGCGCCATCTTGGCTCAGGCCGCGCTCTCCACATCTCCCCCTTTTTTGTTTTATGAACGAGAGAATGCCTGTCTTAGGTTGTCCCTTGCGGAAACGTTCCTTACCCGTCATTGGGAATACAAGCAGCGCTGGCCTGTCCCCTGTCTTAGGTTGGTAACGTTCCCAGGGGATCTTACCCGTCTTTGGCTACTTCCCTAGCAGTCCAATCCACACTTGGGGAGATCGACCAGCCTCCATGGCCGCGAGAGCCTACACCACGAGGGCCTGCTCCTTCTTGTGCTGTTGCCGAGCATTACACATGCACCGGACAAAAGGGAGGCATAGAAGTACAAGACAGATCCCAAGACCCGCAAGTCCTGCCCATTCCTTTACATGAGATGCAATTGTGGTGACCCATCCCATGAGTCCTTTAACCAGCTTAGTATCTACTCGGGTGGAATTGATGATTACGATGGGTGTACGTAGTTCTCCAAGCAGCTTATCAAAGTTCTCTGACCAATTACCTGTAAGATAGCTGGAAAGGTTACGGGATAGCGCCGCAGCGTGGCTGTAGTTGTTAAAAGGCACATTAGTAATGCAGAGCCCAGGGTAGCTCCATTGGCATCCAATACGAGCTAACTGCAGGGCAATATCAACCTGTTCTTGAACAAGGTCGACCCTTTGATTTAAGATAAGAATGCCTGCCTTTAGGGTGCTATCTATGTTTCTCTGGGTATCCAGGGCTTGGGCCACAGCAGAAGACAAGTTGTTAACAGCCTCCGCCGTTTGAATGGTGGTGGTTAGAGAAATGGCCGCAGCGGTTGCTGCCGCCGTGGCAATGGCAATAGCACTAACAATAGCTGCGATAATTCCGAAATCCCTTTTTTGCCTAAACAAAGCCATAGCTGAGGGGGCCTCTACTGGCCAGGGCACAAAACGCGGTACCCGGGTTACTATAGCTAAAGGATGGGTGGACGCGTTCCAGCACCTGGAATAATTACAAAAAGCAAGCTGGATACTATTATTGCTAGCAGTATTGTTACAAACAATAAACAAAAATGGGGGCCAAACACACACTGGCGTTGGCCCAAAGGTAACATTGGGGCCTGTACTTGTACTTACCTGGACTGTAGTTTCCAACGTACCTGATGTATTCCATGATATCGAGGCACTACCCCAAGCCCCTCCAGTTAACATAGCTAATGGGGCAATATCAGTGCAGCTACCATTTATGCCGCACAGTAACCACAAATCGAATGGGTTGCTGGCCCTGGACTGTGTTGGGTTCTGGTAAGTCCAATTGTACCCTGCAAAGGTCCTGTTATGATAAGTGCTGATATGCGGGGAGAACGTAAAACGGTGTTTAACTGCCCAGGTGGCCCCGGGGGCTTGGCATCCTGTCCAGGGGGAGTAAATCTTCTCTGACTCCCCTGCATCGGGGTGCCCACCGTGGCTGCGACGGAACGGAATCATAACCCCTTGGAACAAATGACGGCCATCTCCCCCGCAACCAAGTAGCATTGGCTGAGGCCGATGTTCCGTTAATCTTGGGCACGTCTGCCCAAATGGCAGACTGGTTGTACATACCAATGCAATTATCAGAATGGGAGATGTTTGCAACAATAACAAAACATAAGGTGCCTGTTAACGGCATTATGTCACTTGAGTTCACAGAAGCAGAATCATCCTCCCATGGCAAAAATGGCAACTGCATAGTTGCGTTAGTAGAAAAGAAGCGGGGAAAAACCTGCGCAGAATGCATTACTGGCATTGGCCTGGGAAAGGCCGAAAGGATCCCCCAGTGTACATCATTCTGCTGTCCCGTCGCATGCAGGATCAGCGCTGGCCATAAGCACAGGATCAGCAGGCTC
Source organism: Carlito syrichta (assembly GCF_000164805.1). Classification (NCBI taxonomy): domain Eukaryota; kingdom Metazoa; phylum Chordata; class Mammalia; order Primates; family Tarsiidae; genus Carlito; species Carlito syrichta. The sequence goes on from NW_007013871.1 coordinate 158,938, forward strand.
GTCCTGGACTATCCTGGTTAGCCTCTCCGGCACCCACAGCGGCTGTTGGTGGTTCTGGGGAAAGACACAAACAGATCCTCTGGCCCATGTTAGTACTGGATCAGGGCCCTGCCACTGACCGGTAAGGAGATCCTTCCACATAACGAGCCCTCTTTTGGCACAATTAGGGCTAGCATGACGATCCGCCGCAACCCGGCCCAATTTGTCTTCATTTAAAAAATTTAATGTAAAAAGAGCAATGGATAATCGTTCCCTGGGGGTGGAGCCGGCGGGGGCAATTCCCCCCTTTTGTTTAATTAAACATTCTTTAAGGGTGCGGTGGGCTCTCTCAATGATGCCCTGACCCTGTGGATTGTAAGGAATGCCATGAAGAAGGCGAATACCCATTTGGGTACAAAAGGAAGTGAAGGAGGCTGACGTGTAGGCCGGCCCGTTGTCTGTTTTTAATTCCTTGGGTATGCCCCATGCACTCCAGGCCTCAAAACAGTGCGCAATGACATGGCGCGCCTTCTCCCCCGTGTGAAGGGAGGCAAAAATTATACCTGAGGCTGTATCAGTGGAGACATGGAGATATTGTAACTTTCCGAACTCGGAGAAATGAGTAACATCCATTTGCCAAATATGTAGAGGGAGCAGTCCACGGGGGTTGACCCCGAGGCTAACTTGAGGTAGCATGGGCGCACATTTTTTGCATCCTTTTACAATCTCGCGCGCCTCACTGCGCGAAATGCCGAATCATGTGACTAAAGTCTTAGAATTGACATGAAATAGCGAATGAAAATCTGTGGCTAAAGTGTAGGGTGATGCTGCAAGGAGGGCAAAAGCCCTGGTGGCCCTATCAGCAAGGTCATTGCCTTCCGCCAAGGGACCAGGCAGGCCAGTGTGAGCACGAATGTGCTGCACAAAAAATGGGTGTGTTCAGTTTAGTATTAATGTGCGCAGCTGGGCGGCAAGATGACCGACCGGGGACTTGAGGTTGATTTTGCCCACTACTTCCAAATCCTTAACCATGTTTACCACATACTGGCTATCAGATATTAAGTTGAAGGGGGTATGGAATGTGCTAAATACTTGAAGAACAATTTGCAATTCAATAACCTGAGGTGAGGCCGGTGGAAACTGAACCACAACTGGGGGCGACCCAGCCAAAACATATGCCCCAGTACCCGTTTTAGAACCATCCATAAATATGTTTGGTGCGTCAGGTATAGGCTCCTTTGCTGTAACACTAGGGAAGACTATAGGGTGAGCAGCAATAAGCTGCAAAATGGGATCCTTTGGGAAATGGTTATCTATGGTGCCCTGAAAACTGCATAGCAAAATAGCCCACTCGTTAGTGGTTGAGGCCAGTGTATGTACTTGATCGGCAGTATAGGAGGTTATAATGGATGCAGGAGGAGCACCAAAAAACTGTACACATTGTTGAAGGCCTATCAAAGCCAATTTTGCCACTGTAGTGGGGTAATGCTCGAGTGTTTTAGCAGGAGAGATCTTAGGATGAATCCATAGCAAGGGGGCCCCCTGCCATAAAACCGCTGTGGGCTGCGTGTGGGTTGGTAACACACAAAGTGAGATGTCACGCGTTTCCTCACGGCGTTTCAAGGCCGCAGACTGAATGCTATATTCCAACAGATGCAACGCATCACGAGCAGCCTCGGTGAGTTGTCGGGGGGAGTCAAGTGCAGGGTTACCTGGCAAAATATCATACAGCGGTTGCAATTGCCTATTAGTCAAATGTAAGTAAGGCGGACCCATTGAATATCACCCATGAGCTTTTGGAAATCATTTAGGTTTTCAAGTTGTCCGTCCGAATTTGAAGCTTTTGGGGATGTACTGATT
>NW_007013872.1:0-2047 GCF_000164805.1 Carlito syrichta
CTCTTGTGTTCCATCTTCACCTAAAAATTGACTCAGTAAGAAGGAGGCCTGTGCAAAAACACTGCAGGTCCATAAATTCCTTGCAATCTAAACTTCATTTATGGTGAGAGTGCAGAGCAAACACCACTGTTATGGTGACGGTGTACACTTTCAAGCACAAAGAATAGGGAGGCACTAAACAAAGGAGGAGCAGCAGGAGCCCCATCCATTTCAGGCCCTGGGAAAGGTCCCTCTTGCCAAGTGAAGGGGGGAAAATGAGTAAGGTATTAAGAAAGGAGCAAGCTGTGAAATGAACCAAGGGGTAGATGGTGCAGTTCATGACCCTGCAGCCTCATAACGCGGTCCTTCAGCCCCAGGGTCGCTAATGAAGGGCGATGCCTGGAAATTAATGGAGTGGTGTGGGGTGTGAGGGTGAAATGGGAGCACGGCGGTTTTTCCATAGTCCTTTCTGCACAATGAGTCAGGCAGAATGGTTATTAAGGCTTCCAGCACTTAGATCAGTTAATATTTCACCATTATTTTATTAGAATCAGCAAGCCCAGGCATCAAGTATCCAAGACTCTTCTTTTTGAAAAACACAAGAGCCACCAGCTCTGGACAGAAGAAAGGGAATAAAGACATGCCTGTCTGATTCTAAGTTCTGATGTCTGGATGAGCCAAGAGCCTTCCGTTTCTTCTGTTTTAATTCAAAAGACCCTTTTAGCGAAGTGCACCCTGTGAACACCCTCCACTGAGAGATCACACCCCCCATCACGTCCTTCCAAAAACCTCATAGATAGGTATTTGTGGCAAATACAAAACACCAAGCATGCTGACTTACGAAAGGCGATTTGTGCATCTGTGAGTTGAGATCAGAAACCTTTCTACTTTCTTGTTAGCTGTCATTTTTCTCCCACAAATGAAATGAATAATTCCTCCTCATGGCAGTCAATTTCAAATTCACAGGGTTCCCCCCATTCTGAACCCATTATGTTTTGTTGCATAAAGCCCATCTCATAAAATAAACCTCTCAAAGTTGTAAATTAAAAAATAAACATTCTTGAGAAAATGTCAAATGCAGGCCTGAGAGAAAGGCCAAAAAATCCATTTAAGGGAATATTGCTGTGAATCCGTCCCCAGAAAATTGGGGGGAAACACTCAGGCTGGTGATTGAATATAAATTCACTGCCTTCAGCCAGTTTGTAATAAAATGAACTTTTAGCTAGGGGTTGCTATATACTTTTAGAACTGACTGTAAGATGACCCATGCCCATAGTGGAGGAACTTTTTTTAAAATTTTAAGTGCCAGAATATTAAAGTAAAAGCTGGGGTGAACAAATGGTAGAGGGGCATTTGACACCATCTCTGGTTATGCTTTATTTGCATAAGTCACAGAAAATACCCTTCAAACATGCATGGTGGAAGCATTTAAACCTATAAAATAACTGCTCGGGTTGATAGGATTTTGGTGGCAAATCCTTTATTTCAAGGAAGTTTTCCTAAGTTCCCTGATCAGCTTCCCACCTTTATAGTTTGGAGTGTGATTTGACATTCTTAGAAATATAGGACATAGCACTGTGGCAGTCAGCCTCCAAGAAGGACTTCAATGACCCATGCCCTCCTGGTAAGCACACCCTTGGGGAGTGTGTACCCACACTGTCCCAAGGTTGCTCTGTGTGACCAAGAGAAAATGGCAGGAATGATGGTATGTCACTTCCAAGGAAGTTTAGGTTACAAAAGACACTGCATCTTCCATCTTTTGCTTGTTCTTGTATGTTCTTTCTGATCATTTGCTCTGGAGGAAGCCAACTGGGATATCTCAAGAAGCCCTCTGGAGAGACCCATCTGGTAAGGAACTGAGGCATCCTGCCAACAGCTGGTGAAGACCGAGGCCCTGGCAACAAACAGCTCTGTGAGTGAACCATTTTGAAAGCCAACCCTCAGCTGAGCCTTCAGATGACTGTAGTCCCAGTCGACAGCTTGACTTGCAACTTCATGAGACCTTGAACCAGAACCACTCAGCTAAGCTTCCCCCAGATTTCTAACCCTCAGAAACTGAGATAATTAG
>NW_007013873.1:0-2440 GCF_000164805.1 Carlito syrichta
TTACATGACAATCTGGATTTTCCCGTGACCCCGAATGTCAGAAGGTGGTTGCACCAGGCCTTATTCTGGAATGACAGCAGTCAGCTTTTGCTGAGAAGCAGCTACCTTTGTAGAGAAGCAAAAACTTTTGGCTGGGCGTGGTGGCTCAAGCCTGTAATTTCAGCACTTTGGGGGAGCCGAGGTGAGAGGGGAGAGGCCAGTTTGGGCAACATGGTGAGACCTTGTTTATAATAAATCAAAAACTTAGCTGGGTGTGATAGTGTGCACCTGTAGTAGTTGTGGCTACTTTGAAGGCTGAGGCAGAAAGATCACCAGGGGCCCAGTAGGTCAATGTTGGGGTGGCCATGAGCACACCACTGCACTTTAGCTTGGGCAACAGAGTGAGACTGATTAAAAAAAAAAAAAAAAAAAAAACCAAAAAACAACAACAACAAAACTCCCCAGTTCTCCCCAGACCCCCAACCTGCTTCACATATTGAAATATCAATGTGGCTGCTGCATTAGATTTTGTGCTGATTTAGAGCCCATCAAATTAGGATCTATAACAAACACTGCGAAAGGAGCTCAACAAACAACCACATTTTAGGAGGAAAGTCCAGAGGCAGCAAATGCTTGCATCAATTTAAGTGGAGTAGAATTTCCTCAATAAAAAACTTTCTTTGATATGAAGCATAAAATTGGAGATTTAGAACCGGTAATTACTTAAGGGTATATAAAAGTTCATCACGATCTGTACCCTCCAAATAAACTGTGAATCCCAAATGAAAGTAATTATTAAAGAGCTTCCAAGCTCTTGAACAAAAATCAAAAGTCCGAATCATGAAATAAAGCACATATTTGAAAAATAACAAAATAAGCCACTTGATCTTATTCCAAGAAGCAAAGGTTCACTGTTTATCACTTAACCAAGAAGTATATTAAAGAAAACAAGCCAAGATCCTTGAAACTGTGCACTTGACATCAGTAGTTCTAAAAATAGAACTTTGGAAATACTTTCATAGTGGTGGTTACTGAATTAGCTGCAGTGTTTGCGGGTACACTGAGGCAGAACAGGACATGTGGCAAGGTGGTATATGGGACTCTATTAAAAGTAGGGTAGGGTCATGGACTAGATAACACTGAAGTTATTTCTAAGTCACCTACTTCAAAATAATCACTTCAATTTTGACTAACTTAATTCTCCTTTTTAAAGCTGAAAGATCAGAGAGTTAAATCTCTTGAAAGAAGTGTGATACCAACACTAACACAACACTAAAGTTGATGTTTTAATACCCTTTGGGGAGAGCGTATTGATGGACTGCTCTGTGAGGAAAAAATGAGAAACAACACACAGTCATAAACAAAAAAAGCCCAGAAATGTTTAGACCAAAAAGACAGAGCATGTGAGGTTCTGTAGTCAAAGTTAATATCATCTGGAAAGATGTCAGAGATGCACTACAGACTTGCTTTTGAAATCTCAAAAATTTCTTTTAGTCACAAAATAAACACACTTGGAAGAAAGTAAAGGTATTGTGTGTTCGTTTGCTAGGCCTATGGTAACAAATGACCACAAACTGTGTGGCTTAAACAATAGGATTCTATTGTCTTACAGTTCTGGAAGCTGTAAGTCCAAGATCAAGATGTTGGCAGGTTTGGTTCCTATTGAGAGCTGTAAGAAAGAGATGCTCCTTGCTCCTTACCTAGCTTCTGGTAGTTTTCTGGCAATCATTGCAGTTCTTTGGCTTATAAAAGCATCATTCCAATCTCTGCTTTCATCTGCCTTCTTATGTGTATGTCTACATTTCTCTTTTTTATAAGGACATCAGTCATATTGAATTAGGGGCCCACTGTACGCTAGTATGATCTCATCTTAACTAAATACATCTGTAATGATCTTATATCCAAAGAAAATCACATTCAAAATAAGAGTTAGGACTTCAACATATGAATTTGGGGGACACAATTCAACCCATGACATTGCTACTTGAAAAAGCAGCAGATAAATTTCAGAAATCTTACCGGATTGTCCAAGTTCAAAGTATATATGCGTTCAAGGATGAATTCATAAGTGAGAGATCTTTATTTACCAAAGATCACTAGGTTTTTGAGTAGTTTATCCCATTCTGCTTTCCTCCCCTTTTAAAGGAATCAAGAATTTATTGTCCTAGATTTGAAATCACACATGGGTGTCAGTGCTAGACTTCCAAAGCATCTTTTTCATCAGAATCCAAAGACAGGACCACACAAGAAAGGGTGAGAAGAAGGAAGGAACAGCAGTAGGGGATAGAAAGGGAGCATGAGAGGGTAGAATGATATTTTTAGAACGTTTGTTTTCTGTCAGATACAAATTCTTAGATTACTATATCCCTAAGAGCAGGAAGTTTTATTAATTATCTCTGTTTCCCCTGCACCTAGCATCCTGTATGGCTCCTGTAAGCCTCTCCATCCGTTTGTTGAAATG
>NW_007013874.1:0-2037 GCF_000164805.1 Carlito syrichta
GATTACAGGCTGAGCCACCAAGCCCGGCTTCTTGAAGTATCAATTCGTTTTACTTTTCATGTAAGCTGAGAGCTCATATTTTACTCTCCTGTAAAATAACAGCTGGTCAAATTTGGGGAAAAAATATATTGAATCTTAGGTTGTCTTATGTTCATTTTATATTAATATTGTTTTGTTTATAGAAGCAATATGTTGAGGAAAATATTTACTATGTGTTGTGTTTAACCATGTAGAATATCTTGAATCCTCTTGGAAGTAGCGATCATATGTCAAGTCAGTAAAGAAATTTTTCATCCCTCCCAACATGGAATAAGAAGACAATTTGATATTGTGTATAATAATTTGGTTATTCATAGCTTTCTTAAAACTCCCACTTAAATAACAAGATTAAAAAATAAAAAACAAGATGAAACATGTCTTTGAGTAAGCCAAATACGTGATCAGAAAATAAGTAATTCAAATTATTAAGAGTCCTGGGTTTTAATTTTGATGATGTTACCAGTTAACTTGTGAAATCTGAAAAAAATTACAATAGCATTGATTTCTCATCCATCAAATGGAACACTGGCATACTGTTTTCTATAGGAGCTCTTTTGTTTCTAAACCTTTTGTGTCTATGCAAAGATAACTTTGAGTTTGAGTGCTACGTTTGAAAACTATAAAGCCAAAAGTATCAACATGACTATACGCAAAATATAAAAGAATCAAACTATAGTATAAGCTATACTTAGTCCCCACCACAAAAACAAAAACAAAAACCACTCCTATTTAATAGAAACTGTGTTGTTCTATGTCAATGTAAAACACTATATCTCCAGTTATATTGAAGTCTTTACTAAAATCCTGTTTAAACATTAAACTTGGAAGATACTTAAAGATTGATTTATGTTTTAAGGATATTTTATACTTATGATAAAGTAGAATAGATTTTTTTCCAGCATATTCACAATTATCTGTTTAAGAGATTGACCCAGAGACCTCTCTAAATTATGCTAATTTGATGAAGAAAACTTCAAACATGCCCTTTAACTTTTTTTCTTTTTCACTATTATTTCCCTCTTTAAATTTTTGAGGGGTTAGTACTCACATAACCACCCTTTTTATCTGTTTCTATTTTTCTTTCTTCTTCTTAGTAAATAGCACCAAAATAGCCTGTCAAATTGTAAAAATAATAGGAATTTTATCTAGAATCTTTGTTTGAGAGACTGAAATTTTCTAGCCATACCATTGGAAGACATTTATGCTCACTGCATTATATGTCTTGAGTATCTGTGACTGCTTAATTAAAATTAGAATTATTTTACTGTTATTAAATTATCCCCATAAATGTAATACTATAATAAGTGCTATGAAATATTACATTCTGTAAGTGTATAGTACATTTTCAAGAAAATAATATGAACAAAACCAGGACTAATCAAAGGTTAGGAGAGGGAGAGAGAGAGAGAGAATAGATAGATATGCAGATTCTAAAATATGTGGTACAAATTGCTAACCTTATTATAAAATAAAAGTCGACCTAGACACATTATAGAAAACAGATGAAACCTGAACTAGATACTAAATGATAAACCTTAAATGATAAACGTTAAGTGAGGGAGGAGGAGGTTTCAGGGCCACAGAAACATATGTGTGTGCATACATGTGCAGAGGAAGAGAAGTGTGAAAAGATGGCAGGGGAAGGGAGCAAAGAAGAGACCAGAGGAGCAGAAGGATGAAACTCCCTCAGCTGGGTTGTTCAGATGGGAGGAACACACTGAGGGACACTGACTTCAGAATATGGACAATTGGAAGCCATTATGAATTCTTACAGCTGCAAACAACATGATGGAATTGATGTTACAAAGTCGGCTTTGAAAAGAACGAAATTATCTCAAAATCTGCTAAAGGTAAAATCTGTAACTTTTGCTATCACACAGTTATAATAAATACTCAGGATGACTTAGATTTATTTTTTAAAGAAAACATTCTTTTAGCGAACATTACAGAGTATTGACTGGAGTGCCAACTGATGATCTCAGTGGTAATTACAGAGGA
>NW_007013875.1:0-1948 GCF_000164805.1 Carlito syrichta
ACTAGATTAACATAATAAATTGCTTTAATTTCTTGTGGATTGTGTCATACACATTTTAGAAAACACTGCTCTCCGTATAATTTTTTTTTAATCTTACCTTAAGAAATTTAACTTACTGAATTACTTATGCATTTTTCTAACCTAACATTTAACTATGTTACCAGAAAGCACTTATAATTTGTGTGAACTGTGGGGAAATTTTGCAAATAGTGAAAAAATATAGAATATTTAAAAAGAAGTTCACACATTGCTATAAACTACAAAAAATATTTGAAGGTCTTAGCTTTAAGGAATACATATTAAGGCATTTTGCTTATAAGCTATAAGCTTAAAATCATTTAAAAATTATGCTAAATATGTCTCTTAGAACTATGTTTCACATTTTATTTAGTTCAAAAAACTACTTATTCACAGACATTTTCAAAGGAAACTTCAGCCTGGTCCAGGTCTAGGCAAAATAAATCTAAATTTAGGAGAGTTGAAGTTTATGATATTTTTCTCCATTCACACTTAAAGCTGGAATAGTCTCACCTACGTTTTCGGTAATTTATTCTCTGCTATTCTACTAAGTTCCTAAGGACATGAAATTCATATTCTCTGTTTTATCCAAAATATCTCAAAGAATAATAGAGACTAGTATAAACTTTTCAGTAAAGCACCCATTTACCAAGTGTTTCTGCATGTCAGGCAACACGATAATGGATGTTGCTAGGCAATTCGCATGTCATTCATAATTCTCACAATAATCCTAAAGGTAGGTGTTATTCTCTGTTACCAAGGATAAGTTAATTAAGTAACGTGATTCAGGATATATAGTTAGGAAGTAACGAAACAGTATCAAAACTAGAGAAAGAACACATTTCTTGTATCTTTACTATCAGGTACTGTGCTTAATATACAATATAGGTTGAGTATCCTTTACCCGAAATTCTTAGGACTGGAAGTTTTTTGGATTTCAAATTTTCTTGAATTTTGAAATATGTGCAGTATATACTTATCAGTGCAGGACTCCTAATCCGGAAATCCTAAATCTGAAATGCTCTAATGAGTACTTCCATTGAGCATCATGTTGGTCCTCAAAAAGTTTATGGTTTAGAGTTCGGAGTTTTTCTTTTCTGGCCAATAATATCTTAATTCTTCTTTAAAGCATGCAATTAAATCTGGCTTAATTACTTTTATATGAGAAGTAACTGATTAAATAATTTAAATGAATTTGAACACTATGATTATTTTTCAAAAAATGCTATGATCGAGAGTCTGCTGGTTTACTGAAGTTATGATCAAATAATTCAGAGCGATGTCTTTTATCTGAGAATATCAAAGACTGCTAACTAAAAAAAGATACAGAGTTCCTATTACAGTGAAGAGAAAAAGCTGAGTCCATTGAAATATTATACAAGAATGTTGGCATACAGGTAATTCACAGATATTAATACCTTTGCTACGTGAAATTGGACCAGCTTGGATTCTCTCCAAGAGCTAGTCTTTTAAAATTGTAATGTCGTCAATTCATGTGTTACAATTGCTACTGTGTTCTCCCCTAATTCATCCTTACCCTATATAAACACACATCTGCCCCATATACACACTCTTACACAGATTTGCAGATGCAAGCCACACATACATTTATTATGCTATTATTTTCTTTGTGGCTAACAAAAGACTATATTGAAAACCAGCTAATATTTATCATTTTAGGAACTATAAGATTAATTAAAATTAACTGAATTATATTTTCAAGTTGTCACAAGTCTCTAGAATTATGAGGGCAATTGGATATTCTAAAAATCTAGTCAATTAAATAATGTGGCTTTTCCTAAGGTCGGTTTCTGTACAAAATAGACACAATTAGGTAATTTTGCTGATTTGAGGCAACTGCCTGCAATAGCAGGCAACTGCCTTCTCAAAACGTTGATCTCAACTCTCTCATCCAAAACATACATAAAAA
>NW_007013876.1:0-8638 GCF_000164805.1 Carlito syrichta
TACCACCTAACTCCAGTCAGAATGGCAATTATCAACAACTCAAAAAATAACAGCTGCTGGAGAGGGTGTGGTGAAAAGGGAACACTTCTACACTGTTGGTTGGAGTGTAAACTAGTGCAACCTCTGTGGAAAGCAGTGTGGCGATTCCTAAAAGCTCTAAAAATTGACCTTCCATATGACCCTGCAATCCCCCTACTGGGAATATACCCTGAAGAACACAAATCACTGTATAAAAAAGATACCTGCACATGTATGTTTATTGCAGCGTTGTTCACAATAGCAAGAACCTGGAAACAACCATGCTGCCCATCAAAAGAGGACTGGATTAAAAAATGTGGTACATATACACGATGGAATACTATGCAGCCATAAAAAAGAGCAAAATCATGAATTTCGCTGCAACCTGGATGGAACTAGAGTCTATAATACTGAGTGACCTCTCACAAAAACAAAGATCCGAATATCACATGTTCTCACTCATATAATGGACCTTGAACATCCAATGCAATACTATAAGAAAATGACTGATGGTACTGGGAAACTATGGGGGGGAGGGGGATGGGATAAACAGTAGCAAATATCTGTAGGGGGATGGGAAAACACCTCTTATCAACAGGGTGCCTGAATGAAACGTAATTGTACACCTAACCGTTAACTGTACCCCACAAAACCATAATAAAAAATACTGATTAATGAAAAAAAAAATTTTATCTCTTAAGTCCCTTTTATCATGTAAGATAACATATTCACAGGGTCTTGAGACTAAGATGTGGACATCTTCAGGGCCATTATTCAGTGTATCATGGGGAGACTATTTTCTCTGTGTTCTGAGTAAGAAGGAAACTGGTTCAATGAACAATTTGCCACTATCTATAGTAATGAAAAATAATGTCCATTGTATATTGTGTACTTACATTTTATGATATGTATCATATATGATATATTTTAATCACAATTCATACATGTATATATCAGGGAAATACTTTATATGTGTTACGGCATGTATATGCATTATCATAATCATTCATCAAGTCTATCAGTAAAGTACTATACTTTTGATTTTGATTAGTATTACTCAAAATAAATCATGGTTTCTGATGGACTCTTTCAACTAGTAGATACTAAGTTAATATGCCAGCGTATGGGTGACTCAAGTAACCCTTTTCCAAAAAACATGGAAGTAAACCATTGTGGTTTTGTGCTAACAAACATTGAGAAGTGGTAATTATTTTTTCACTTTTTCACAGTGCCATCTGTTGACCTTCCCTTGACTTTCTTATTATGTCTATGTAATGGACAGTAGAAAAGAATGGTACAATTTATAAAAATATGATTATTTACTTAATAAATGAGACCTACTATTTTAAGAATTAATAAGCATATTTGAAACTTCCACTTATTTGAATTAGTGATCTGATATTTCTGTCACCTATTGAGCCAAACCTGAAGTCATCAGCTCTTCTAGATGAAATCTTTCAGAAGATACCACTGAAAAGCTTGCATGTGCAAAGTCATTGTAATACAGTGTGATGTGCTGTGGCCAGAGTGCTGTAACTTAAGACCAAAATTCCAATCATAAATGGAGTCATCTTAAACTTGTATATATCAGTGAGAGAGGAGATAGTCAGAAGCTGGTTAGGCAGAGAGGGAGTATCTCCAGGAGACTTACCACCTGTGGAAATGCCCCCTGCACCACCTCTGTTATAGAATTGTTTGCTAAAAATATGGTTAATGTGGCTAAGAGCATCTTCTCAACACAGGATATATTACTAAAAGGGACTTTTTGCGGCTTAAACGCAGGCGCAGCAACTTAACTAAATGTCCTATCTTGGCTTTGACTTATTATAATATCGTTAGCATAGCATTTGCATTGCAGTTTTACATGCCTCCCCCCCCACCCTAGTGGGCTTTTCTGTGGTATTTATGGGTAATATCCAAGGACCCGCATGTGCAATAAAAATTGGGTCTCAAGAAGTAAGGGGTGGATGAGATGTAAATGAGAGAAACACCCCCAGGAAAGATAAAAACCACAAACAAACTCCTAGCACAGATTACCCATTTTGGACCTCCTCTTTTTTTCTGGAGTGCTTTGTTGCTTAATAAACTCCTTTCACTCAACCTGGTGTCCACGTTCCTTAGTCTTCTTGGTTGTGGGTCGAGAACCCAAGGTAGACGGTTTAAGGGGACAGTAGAGTTCAAAATTCCTGCAACATCAGAGACCTACTCTTCTCCAGGTACCATGGCAGGTGGCTCAGAGAATCTGGGTTCATCCATTGGCTTTGTTAATAATTAGCAGTGTGCCGGACTCAGTGGCTCAGCCTGTAATCTCGCGCCTTGGGAGGATGAGGTGAGTGAATTGCCTGAGCCCGCGGGGTTCAAGACCCACCTGGGCATTTTGTCGAGACCTCGTCTCTACAATAAATCAAAAAATTAGCCGGGCGTGGTAGTTCCAGTTACTTGGAAGGCTGAGGCAGAAGGATCGCCGGAGCCCAGCAGGTCGAGGCTGCAGTGGCCGGGAGCGGCCGCTGCACTCCAGTCTGGGCGACAGAGTGAGACTCCAACTCAAAAATAATAATAATAATAATAATAATAATTACTGTGTGACCTTGAAGAAAAGCATCATTTCCTGACACAGTTTTCTGTTTATAATGATACTTCCCCAACCAGCCTTAAAGAGTTGCAAATTTCAAGTAAAGTAGTATATTTGACAACTATTTTGTGAATAATAACGACAATATAAGCATTTACTCTTTATATAAGTGTGATGAGCCTTGCATTCAACTCAAACATCATGGATTTATTTAATTTTCAAAACTGATGATGGGAACTCACTTTCTTAAAGATTCTGTAAAAATAATTGTCTTCCTACTTGCCCACACTGATTTGCATGAGGTTACTCTATTAATTTTTGTATAATCTGTGGGGTAATTCATTAAAATATAAATGTCTTTCTGGGTAACATTGCATTATATACAATGCTAGTGTAACCAAAACAGGAATGGAATACCCATGAATATATAATTTGTAGCTACTCACCTCTGACATATTTAAGTATAGACATGCTGAGTCTCATGGCAAAATTACATAGTACAAATTATTTCAATTAAAAAATAAACATGCTTTTCATGAAATTAATTACACACTACATTTAGATTTATAAATTACACAGTGAAAGAAACATGGTTGTAAACACTGCTATTAAAACTGCATTTGAAAAACTTAGGGTACTCAAATCTGTCTCCCCACCCATATTTGAAACTTTGTATTTTAAAAAACTGTTTGTATCTTTATTGGAGTGTGCTATTTATAAAAGCAATATCATGTTCATGTAAATGCGTTTAAACCTTTGGGAGGCTGAGGTGAGTAGACTGCCTGAGCCTGCGGGTTCGAGAACTGCCTGGGCAACATGGTGAGACCTCATCTCTACAATAAATCAAAAAAACTAGCCAGGTGTGGTAGCGTAGTTCGAGCTACTTGGAAGGCTGAGGAGGAAGGATCGCCGGAGCCCAGCAGGTCGAGGCTATGGTGGCCGGGAGCGGCCACTGCACTCCATTCTGTGTGACGGAGTGAGACTCCAACTCAAAAAAAAAGAATAGTGGATGATGTTATGGTGCATATTTTCATTGGAAAAGGCACTGAAAAATTTTTTAAAAAATAAAAAATGTATAAAAACGGTCTAAATTTATACAATACAATTAAATCAACAAAATCATAGGACAGAAAAAGACCATGAACTCCCCTTAGGTGACTGATTCCACAGTCCTTGCAAAGGACGTACAACAACCTTGCAAAGCATTATCTAGTCATTATTTTATCTCCTATATAGAAGAGGTCATTATCACCCAAGGCAGCACATTTCATTGTGGGTAACTTTCTTGTTGAGAAGTTCTCTTTTAATTTTTTAAACTTAATTATTTAGCTGATACAATGGTAGACTTAAGAATAAAAAATGAAATAAACAGTTCTTTTCCTCTAGGAGTTTAGAGTTTATGTTAAAAATATGAAAAAATGTTAAACTTTTCTGGCAAATAAATTAATTTTCAGTTGTCACAGGTGTGAAAATGATTACACCAAGTAAAATTATTTGCTGATTTACAGTTTATTTCAAAATACATTAGGAATCACTTAAAATATAGTTCTTTTTGTCCAATTAGAGGATACATACAAGTTAATGCAAATAAATTAGTTTTTCTGAAATCAAAAGGTAAAATAAATTTACTGAACACATTTTGGCATGAAAAATTTTTAATAGTATTTAAGAGATATAATCATATATGATTTGAATAATAGAATTAATCTTCCTTATCTCATTGTTATGCAGTGATTTGATTACTTTTGGTTATTGGACAAAGTATACATAGTATTCAGAAATAATTTATCATATTCTTATAAACACATTACTTTGTATTGTAAGTACCCTACCTTGCTCTACAAGTTTTGAGCAACTTAGAACCTTTAAAGCTGTTTGATAAAACAGCATTTCAACTTATTGCCTCTCAATTTTGTTTCCTTAGGAAGAATGTCCTCCTATACTACACATTATGAGTTAACACCATGTTACACCTGGATATTTAATGATAGAAACACAGATTTCAAGAATTTCTAAGTTGAGCCAAGATAGGTTAAACCAATTTTTAATTTAGTTATTTTTTTAATTACAAAAAAAGATTAACTTTTTAAACAGGAATAGTTGAAACTTTTAATACTTACAGAGTAGGTGTGAAGAAATGAAGATTTCATTTTGATGATTTAGGTCAATAAAATTAGTCTTGACATATGCTCTTATTTTAGGCTTTTGTTTATTTGATCTAATTATTATGACTCTTCATTAAAGTAGATTCTTTGAGATATTCAATATGATGTTTTTTAAAGTAGCTTTATTCACATGCCATATAACTCACCTATTTAAAATGCAGAATTCTATTCAGTAGTTTTTTTAGTGCATTCATGGAGTTATGCAACTATTATCACATTTATCTTAGTGTATCTTTATCAGCCCCAAAAGAAACCTCTCTTCATTAGTAGTCATGTTCCATTTCCTTTCTGAGCCCAAAATAAACAATAATCTACTTTTTGAATCTATGTAAGTTTGCTTATACTGGACATTTTTTGTAAATAGAGCCATTCATTACATGATCTTTTGTAAGTGACTTCTTTCACTTATCATCATGTTTTCAAGATTCATCCAATGTTGTAACATGTATCAGTATTCCGTATCTTTTTATTGTAGAATAATGTTCTATTGTATGTTATAAAACATATCTATTTATTAGTTGATGGACACATTATTATTTTACTTTTTGACACTTAAGAGTAATATTGCTATAGACATATATGTACACATTCTTATGTGAATGTTTATATTTATCTTGGATATATGCCTAGGGGTGGAATACTGTGTCATGTGGTAACTTTATATTTAACATGCTGAGAAATTACCAAATCTATTTTCTCAAAGACTGCAACAATTTGTATTCTCACCAGCAGTTTATTAGGGTTACAACTTCTCCTCATCCTCCCCAACATGCTATTGTCTTTATAAAAGTCATTTTAAAAATATTTTTAAATCAATAGGTAAAATTATATGCTTTTATTACATACACCATGATGTTTTGCAACACACACACACAAACACATACACACACACTGTGAAAAAGCTATGCCTATGTAATTAACCTCTACATTACCTTACAAAATGATAATTTTATGGTAAGAACATTAAAATCTATTTTTGGCATTTTTAAAGAATACAATATGCTGTTATTAACTGTAGTGATCATGTTGTGCAATAGATTTCTTTAACTTAACCCTTCTATCTAGCTAAAATGTTGTATGATTTGACCAACATCTCTCCAGTGCATCCCCCTATTGCTAATGCCTCAGCCCCTGACAATCTCCATTCTACTCTCTACTTCTATGAGATCAACTGTTTTAGATTAATTATATGGTATTTGACTTTTTGTGCTTGACTTATTTGTCTGTCTTTTTTATTTTAGTGACCTAACGGGGTGTACAGTATTATCTCATTGTACTTTGAAGTTGAATTTACTTAATGGTTTATGATACTCAGCATCTTTATCATTTTATTATTGAGTTGTAAGAGATATTTACATATTCTGGGCACAAGTCCTATGTCAGATATGTGACATAAAAAATAAATATTTTTCCTAATCTATTTATTGTCTTTTAGTTTTCTTAATATTATCATTTCAGAAGCAAAGTATATAATTTTAATTAAATTTTATTTTATTTTTTTCTGCTATCACTTGTGCCTTTTATGTCAATTCAATGAAGTGTTTGTTTAATCCAATGTGTAAAGATTTATTTCTGTGTTCTTTTAAGAGTTTATAGTTTCTTTTATAATGAATCCATTTATTCTTTTCTAAGTCATTTCTTGTTTATGATGTAAGGAAGAGATCCAATTTTGTATCTGTTGTTGCATGCAGATATCTATTTTTCCAGAAACATTTGTTGAAAACACAATTCTTTTCCCATTAAATTGTGTCAGTACCCTTGAAAATCAACTATCTATAAGTATAGAGTTCGATTCTGGACTTCAAATTATATTATTTTAATTTGTATGCTTATTCTTTTGCTAGTACCACATTGTCTTGACTAACATAGCTTTATACTATTTTAAAAATTGGGATTCTTGCTCTTCCAATTTTGTTTTCATTTTCAAAGTTATTTGGGCCTTTCTGGTTGCTAGAACTACCATATGAACTACAAGATAACACATGTTAATTTTTGCCAGAGGGATTTGATAGTGATTGTATGGAATTTGTAAATTGACTTTGGAAAATATAGCCATTTTAACAATACTAAATTTTCTAATCCATGAGTGTGGATTGCAACTACGTTTATTTAGGTCTTCTGTAAATTGTTAAACAATATTTTCAAGTTTTGAATGTAAAAGCTTTACATTTATTTTGTTAAATTTATTTCTAAATATTTTAATTTTTGATGTCATTGTCCATGGAGTTTTCAAAGTTTAATTATCATATTCTTTATTATGAGTGCATATAAATACAATTAACTTTCTTAAAACGATATTACAAACTTACCAAACTCATTTATTAGTATAAAAATTGTTGTTCCTCCCAGTTGGTTTCTTAGTGTTTTCTAAGTACAAGATCTTGTCATTTACAATAGACATAGTTCTACTTCATGTTTTCCAATCTACATGGCTCATTTCTATTTCTTGCCTAATTGTTCAGGTTAGAATTTGCAGTACACTATCTAATAAAAATGGCAGAAGAGACACCCTTGTTTTGTTCCAGATCTGAGGGTAAAAGTATTTAGGTTTTCACAATTACATATAATGTTAGATGATATTTGTCAGTATTATTTATCATTTTAGAATAATTTTGTTTTATTGATTTTCTCATCTGCTTTTCTATTCTCTATTTCACTTGTTTTCTGCTGTAATATCTATTATTCGTTTTATTTTACCTGATTTTTATTTTGCTGGGTTTTTTTTTTCAGTTTCTTTAGGTAGTACAGTTAAGTTATTGATCTGAGATATTTTGGTTTTTATTATAATGCTTATACACAGTCATCTCTGTGTCTCCCTTTTCTATGACTGACATTCATTTAACTGCTCCTTGGATAAAATGGTCTTTCAGTCCCCTCACTATAGCATTATGAATGCTCACTATAGACCATTATGAATGAATTCCTATTTATTGGTGCCTTTCTTCAAGGATGGTGCCAAAAGCTCTCATCAAACCCAAGATTTGGTCTGAAAGGCAAGACAGAAAGTAAACCTCATTTTCTGCTAAAGACCACATTTACAATCTTTTCTGTGACCACCTTTTACACACGATTGATACATAAAGCCATCTAGCTAGCTAAAACAACATATTACTTTTTGTTTGCAATATTCTTACCACATCTTCCTCTGACCTTCGCTTTTATGATACATATTATCATAAAATATCCTGATTGTCTGTCTACTGCTGCAGAGTTCATGGTGATGGTCTTGGAGTCTAAGGGCCATAACTTTGGCCTCCCTTGTTGGGCAAACCAAGGATAAAAGTAAGTGCATCTTTGCCAAAGTAGTGGTGCCTTTTTTTAATCCTCCTAGCTTAGTTGCCTGTTTCTTTGACATTTTTAAAAGGCCAGACACGTTTTATTAACCTCGATTTTTTCTTGCACTACTTTATGCTGCTGTTTATCTTATTTACAAAGTGTTCTCATATGTTCTGCTAACAGAATGCTGCCCTCTCCAGAATGTTAACCAGGTCTTGTGCATCTCTCCATGCTTCTGCTTCCTTCTTACAATTCAGAGAGGTTATTTTCAACTGGTAGTTATATTTAAATGATTCAATTTAATTAATTCATACTAACATGTGAATAATTCATACTTGCATGTGAATGAATAACAAATTCATCTTCTTCCAAATGGTCTGTGTTTGTTTATTCCTAAGTAGATGGCACATGAAAGGTAAGCATTCAGAAACTATTAGGGCAATTTATATTATTGTGTCTTCAATCTGTATCTCATAGGTGGCAGGTCAGTTTGCTTGTATATAATTAAAGTACTTACAATAATAGCACAGCTGATGATAATTACCATTTTTCTGACATTTTGCATTTTACAAAGCACATTTATTATTATTATTTTATTTGATCTTTA
>NW_007013877.1:0-1597 GCF_000164805.1 Carlito syrichta
AATAAGTATTAAGCATACAGGTAAGAAGGCAGGAATTCAGTGTTCCCATGATTACAGGGCTAGTCAGTGGCAGCATGGAAACTGAAAGCCAATTCTTTCTGGCTTTAACCTATTCTAGCCTCTCTGGTATCTTTTATTCTTTAGCTGGTTCTCTGAAGTGATCACCACAGTTCTTTTTATTCCACCCAACAGGAACACTTAAAATTTACAATTGTAGAGACTACATAGATAAGTTTATTGTCAGGTAAATAGGCAACAAACAAACAAACATTTAGGATAATTCTTTCTCCTGGCTTCTATATCCAAGTTTTCACATATAGGCACATTCATACCTATATGGTTAGCAATGCATTTATTTTCATCAAGAGTTTTCAATCCAGTGATGGTTTAACTGGTATTGCTTATTTTTCATCATAGTCTAGAAGTGTTATGTTAAATATCTGCTTATGTGAATGCAACATTTCCTATTTTCTGTGGCACAAAGTCTGGGGAAAGAAATATTACATCTTTTTTTGAGGGGGAAAGATGACTTAAAAAAATTTTTTTTCTACAATGTAAAGAAATGCTTTGAGAACTACAACAGGTCATATGGGAAAGCAGATCATAGATCATTTGCTTTTCTTGTGGCTTAAATACAGAAGCGCAATACTACTGTGTAACAGTAGACATCAAATGAGGGGACAGGAAAGGGACACAGCAAGTATCACTTGAATTTATGATAAGAAGAATTAGAGTCAAGAGTTTGATATGTTCTGGGAAAAAGAAATAACTGGTTAACCAAGGTACAGGAAGGAAGGGTATATCATGTTTCATGTGTTCACAAGCAGTAGCAAACTAATTTTTGTTTAGTGGAAATGTGGGTAAATTTCCCACAGCATAGCTTTTCATACTAAGTGTGATATCTGTGGGGCTTTAGAAGAAACTTCTTGTGCATAGGGACTCACTTTGATATAATTTACTGGGAAAGGAATGGAAAAGTTTGTGTGTGTGTGTGACCTCAATGTTGTCAATATGTAATATTGTGAAAATGCATTTTTCTAGAATCGTATTTGATAAACCAAATTTGAATCAAGCATATTGAGAATTGTTTTATGATGTGGCTGAAGGAACAACATTATGTCAAACAGATTGATAATATACTTGTATTTTTTGCAATGAGCTTTTTTTCATTCCTTTCTATTTTGTGATACTTTTATACCTCAGGCATATGCCACAAACAGTATTTAGAATCCCAGTTTAAGCTGAAGAAGACAAACTTGGATACAGTTTGTGTATTAATCACAAAGTGTTAGTATTTATGAATGTATATAGACTAAATATAGTAGCACATAACAATATTGTGCCCTTCAGGTCATAAAAGTATTGTTACTGTTTATCCATTTCCTTACAGAACTATGGGCAATAAAATCAAAATTTCATGCCTTTCTGAAATAAAAATGTTATTATTTAGTGTCAGAACTTTCTCTCTCCCTCTCTTCCTACCTCTCTACCTTAAAAGAAATTATTTTAAAAGCAAATTTTCTTTGAACCTCATGACCTAGTGACACTTCTTTGAGGCTTTTGAAAGGTACTACCTACATAATTGAGGCTTTGAACT
>NW_007013878.1:0-1656 GCF_000164805.1 Carlito syrichta
TAGCTCTCATTTCCTTCAAATAATGATCTACATTATTTCAGTGAGCAAACTGTGAAAGGGGCTTTGGAAAGATTAGGAGGGGTGGGTTGAATTGGAGGGAGCAACATCCATGTGGGGTTACCATGCCCATCCCACAAGGGGTGGCCTGCCCTTCGAGTCGGTGGTGTCCCCGCATCTACTCACGTGAACTGTCCTTGGCCAGAGCTGGTCTGTGCATAGAAGGGATAGTGGCCACAATGCAGCTGAGGCCCCAGGTGGCAGCCATCCTTCATGTAGACTTCCAGATGGTCTCCTGAACTGCCTGGCATTGCCGACGCCCTACTCACGTCAGGAGCAAGCAGCTGTGGGCCCCAGCAGGAGCTCGTGGAAGGCCCTTCCTCGCCAGCCAGGCTCTCATGCTGACCTTGCAAATTCAGCTGCTGCTTTGAGCCCAAAATGGGAATATTGGTTTTGTGTCCGAGACTTGTTCCAAGTTTGTTGATGAGGTCTTAGACCCTCAAGAACAGATGCCATCTTCCTGAATGTTGACATGCCAGTGGGTGTGATCCTTTTTCATTTTTCCTTTTCCCTTCCCTTTGGACAGTGTTACAGTAAACATTTAGCATTCTGTTTTTGGTTGATAGTTGAGCAAACTGACATTACAGAAAGTGCCTTAGACACTACAGTACTAAGACAATGTTAAATATATTATTTGCCTCTATAACAACTTAATGTATTAAGTTTTGACTGTGCTTCATATCATGTACCTCTCTAGTCAAAGTGGTATTATAAACATTCAGTGACAATGAATCAGTGTTAATTATAAATCCTTGATCCTCTGCAATGTGCTTGAAAACACAAACCTTTTGGGTTAAAAGCTTTAACATCTATTAGGAAGGATTTGTCATGTGGGTTTGGAATCTTTGATTTTCCCCCTTTATGAATTGTACTGGCTGTTGACCACCAGACACCTGACTGCAAATATCTTTTCTTGTATTCCCATATTTCTAGACAATGATTTTTGTAAGACAATAAATTTATTCATTATAGATATTTGCGCCTGCTCTATTTACTTGGAGAAAAAAGCACCCGTGGAGAATAAACAGACCTCAATAAACAAGAATAATCATGTGAACATGGAATCTGTTTTCTCACCTTCTGTTCTCGATTTCCCATCTGTGATCTGATTGCAGGGTGGCAGCTACAGACTTAAAAATGATGATACTAGGCCCACTTTTTCTGAGGGGTGCTGCCTTCCAGAAACTGGCTGGACACCCAACTGTCAAGGGAGCAATTAAGGGTGGTTCTGGTCATCAACTGATGAAGTTCATTGCTGGTTAGAGCACATTAAGAGGCCCAAGAAGTTTCAGGCTGCATTTTCAGGCAGAGTGCACATCAAAGGTGCTTCCGGGAGAATTCAGTGAGACCCAAAGTCAGCTTCTCTGGTGTGGGCCAACTAGCGTTGGCCAGAAATCTTATTTCACATAGAGAATGCTGATTTCTTATCCCATAATATTCTTAGGTTAGAGGTCTATGTTTAGGCTTCTGGGCAGCAGTGCTCCCTGTCTCCTGTGTCACTATAAGAGAGGAAGGGTGAGCTGCAGGTACAACTTTTCAGCTGGGTTCTCCCCCCTGCATCCAGCATCTTAGCCCAAGAGTTTATAGGAACTCAAGGAT
>NW_007013879.1:0-3476 GCF_000164805.1 Carlito syrichta
CTGGTCTCGAACCAACGGGATCAGGCAATCCACTTGCCTTGGCCTCCCTAAGTGCTGGAATTACAGGCTGAGCCACCAAGCTCTGCCTATTCAGAATCTTAAAGGGCATTTTTATAATGTAATATTGTTAAAATGTTTTCTGAATATTTTGTCTAGATTCTGTTTATCAGTGAAAGAGCTCTTTTTTATATCCAACTTATTAGGTATTTTCAACATTAACTGATGTTGAATTTTTCTAAAAACTTTTTTGTATCTTCATTAAGATAATGATCTAATTCTCATTTAATTGTTTTATTTTAAAAACTGCTATGATTGACTTTCTAATATTAAACAAGAGTCACCCTAGTGGAATATACTCAAATTGTTCAAGATACCTTAACCTTTTAATATATTTCTGGTGGAGTTTTTAACTTTTTCTTTTTCTTTTCTTTTTTGCCAATATTAAGTAAATTTTGTCTTCATGTTCATGAATAAGATGTTTCTAAATTTTTCTTACTTTCCCTGTTTTTGTCAAATTATGCCCCCCAAGGTTAACATAACCTCATTAAATTAGTTGTGGGGGAAGTCTGTTTTTCCCTTTTGTATTCTACACAGTATTTTGTATAATATAAAAGCATTTGTTCCTTGAATGTTTGATAAAACTTGACTATAAGATTGTCTGAATCTCCGGTTTTAACTTACTAGATCTGGCATTACTGATTCAATTTATTTATGGTATCATTTAGGTGTTTACATTTTTTTCATGAATAATTGTGACTAGCCGCATAAGTTTATCTATGTTATCTCACTTTTCCAATCAAATTGTTCATATGCTTTTTTTCTTTAAAAATGTGGGGTACAATTCAGGGTTAGGTATACAAATGTTAATTATATAGGTGCCCTTGTTGATGAGCATATGCTTTTCTTATTTCTTTGTTATCTTGGTCACATCTCTGGTTATAGTCTCTTTTTCATTCTTAACATTATTTTGCCATCTTCTATTTTGCTTGGCCAAGCTTGCCAGCGATTTCTTACTTTTATTAATCATCTTTTAAAAGATTTCGTTTAGTTAACTTTTGACATGTTTTTTTCTATTAAATTTATTTCTCCTTTTTTTATCTTTGTTTTCGTTTTTTAGAGTCAGCGTCTCCGTCTGTCACCCAGATGGGAGTGCAGTGGTGTGATCATAGCTCACTGCAGCCTCAAACTCATGGACTCAAGCTATCTTCATACCACCTCAGCCTATGAAGAAGTTGGGAACACAGGTGCACACCACCACACCCAGCTAATTTTTATTTTATTATTTTTGTAGAGCCGAAGTTTTGTTATCTTGCCCAGGTTGGTCTCAAACTCCTGAACTCAAGTGATCTGCCCACCTTGGCCTCTCAAAGCACTGGGATTACAGGTATGAGCCACTGTGCCCTGCCTCTGCTGTTTTGTTTGTTTTTATGTTTCTTTTCATGTTTAGGGAGTGGTTTATTCTATCGTTCTCTTTTAAATTGTCTAAGATGGGACCATGTGATAAATTTTGTCCTAATTTGTGATCACATGTCACCCTTCTTTATGAAAGAACTATACTTCTCTGCCACTAATTTTGGTCTAAACTCTGCCACTTGCTTTGAGTAATGAAATGTGACCAGAAGGGGCAAGATGCCAATTGTTTTGCTGTCAATTCTGAGCAAAACATTGGACATTGCTAGCACAGAATCTGGATTTTCAGCCTGGGACACAGAACCTGAAGACAGTAAAGAACAAAGCCCACCCTACATAAAGTATCTAGCAGAACTGAAGCTGACCCAAGATTCTGTGTGACGTGAGAAATATATTAATTTTTGTTGACACAAGCACTAAGCTTTGAGTTCATGTGTCGTTATACCACAGCTGACTCAAACAGACATTGGTATCTCAAAATGAGGTACTCCTATAACAGACCACTGAAAATCTGTGTATTGACTCTGAGGCCAAGAGACAAGTTGTAAAAAAAACTATTATCGGAGGCTGGAAGGATGATGACCCATGGTAGGCAATGGCAAAATATTTAGCAAACTGTCACTGCAATAATTTGGAAAGCAGATAATCAACCCACCTGTTAAAGAGTGGGTTTGGAAGAAAAGGTTTCCCAACAGAATGTTCCTACTGTTACTTATTCTTTTACTTTTTGTTAGTTATTCTTTTTCTGTTTTCCAGTTCTCTGAATTGTCAGAAGAGTGCAAAAAAGAATTGGGCTACTTTTGCTGATATTAAAATTGCTACATCTCTTTCTTATTTTTTGTTTCCAATTTTTAATTCCCAACTCTTTCATTCTTTTGGTCCCAAACTTTTTACATCTTTTTGCTTGAGAGCTCTTCTTTACAGCATATGCCAGATTTTTTAAAAATGCAGACATGCCATCTTTGTATTTAACTTTAAAAAATAATAATATGGTATATGTCTGTAGTTCCATCTACTTCAAAGGTCGAGGCGGAAGAGTCGCCTAAGCCCAACAGGTCGTGGCTGCGGTGGCCATGAGCGTGCCACTGCACTCCAGCGTGGGTGACAAGAGTAAGACTCCAACTCAAAAATAATAATAATGATAACAATAATACATTTTAATGATTTCTACTATCAATTTTGTACTTTATATTTGTCCTGCATTTGTTATATCATATTCTTATTTTTGTCTTTTTTTTAGATAAACTGAGGGCTGCTTTTACATTTAATTTTTTCCTTTCTATGACATTGTAAGTTATACATTTTATTTATATTCTAGAAATTTATACTTCATTCATCAAAGTCTAAAGGCAACCAATATTTTTATTGTCCATTTGATTAATGCAAGGACTTTTGAACACCTAAATTACCTCCTTCAACTTCAAGGTGATTGTTTTATATTTTCATTCTATTTGAGTTTTTGTTAGTGTTGGTTGGTTGGCTATGTTAGTGGCCACAGAGAGAATCGCCAAAGGCTTAGGGGCTAATAAAACAAGAATTAATTTTTGGCTTATGGCACATTCTAATGCAGTTAAGTGGATCTGTTTGGTGACTTTCCCCATAGTGTTTCAGGGAGAGGGGTAACTCTCATTTCTAAACGCTTTCTGAATTTACTTCCAACCACATAGATGGGAGAAAGAAAATGTGGAGAACTCACTCTCTGCTAGCGGCCTCAGATGAGAAATAGCACTTTTGTTCACATTTCCACTGGCGGGAACTCAGTCACAGACTCCCAGGGCGCTAGCTAGCTCTCACTCGGAGGAAGGACAGGAGGAACTGGAGTGTCTCTGTGTACTTGAAGGGGAAACATGAAACCCTGTTTGTCCCATGGACCTTGTTATTAATATTGTTTTGTATAGCTAATATTTGTCTGCTTTTGCTGTTTTAAAATTTTGATTTATTCTTCTTCTTGTCTCTCAAGTTTGCTTTTTGGGATTCCCTTCTTTTTGCCTGAATAACATTCTGTGGAGTATTGTAGATCTCTTAGGAAAACTTGGCTTGTATTTTATTTGTTTTGTTTTGTTTTT
>NW_007013879.1:3602-5435 GCF_000164805.1 Carlito syrichta
TGAGATAGGCTCTCATTCTGTTGCCCAAGCTGGAGTGCAGTGGTGTGATCATAGCTCACCATAGCCTTCAACTCCTGGGCTCAAGTGATCCTCCCACCTCAACCTCCCAAGTAGCTGGGACTATAAGCATGTACCATAATGTCCAGCTAATTTTTATTTTTTTTAAAGTAGAAATCATCTCTTACTATGTTGCCCAGGCTGCTCTCAAACTCCAGGCCTCAAGTGATCCTCTTGACTTGACCTTTCAAAGCTCTGGGATTGCAGGTGTAAGCCACCATGCCCAGCCTTGGGTTTTTTGGGGTTTTTTTTCCATGTCTTTTTTTTTCAACCCTTATTCTAGAAATATAGTTTGACTGACTTGACTATATTTTAGATTTATAATTTTATATTTTTTCTACAACTTGTTGAAGATGCTTTGACCACCTTTTGCCTTTCTCTAGTATTCTTGAGAAGGTGCTTGTCAGTCTAGCATTACTTTGAGGGATTCTGTCTCCTTTCTAGAGATTTCTGAAATCTCTTCTTATTTGGTATTAGGCAGTTTTACTGTGATATATTGATGTCATTTTAATTTTTTAAAAAATTCAGTTATCAGCCGGGCTCGGTGGCTCAGCCTGTAATCCCACGCTTTGGGAGGCTGAGGTGAGTGGATTGCCTGAGCCCGCGGGTTCGAGACCTGCCTGGGCAGCGAGACCTCATCTCTACAATAAATCAAAAAATCAGTCAGGCGTGGTAGCGCGCGCCTGTAATTCTGGCTACTTGGAAGGCTGAGGCGAAAGGATCGCCGGAGCCCAGCAGGTCGAGGCTGCGGTGGCCGGGAGAGGCAACTGCACTCCAGTCTGGGCGACAGAGTGACACTCCAACTCAAAAAAAAAAAAAATTCAGTTATCACTTTTATTTCTAGTCATTCCTGTTGGTTCATTCTCAAATCAACTTCTTAAAAATACTTTCTTCTTCACTCATACTTTTAAATCTTGTTTTTTTATTTTAAAGATGTGGAGTGCAATTCAGGATTAGGTGGATGAGTGGTCATCACACAGGTGGTCCCCACTTAGCCTGGTTTGGGATCAGGTACCTTTATTGATGTTATATACCCCCCTCCTCCCCTGGCATCATCCTGTTGCTACCAAACCCTTTCCTATAGTATTATGATAAATGTTCAGGATTCACTTATGAGTGATAACTTATGCACTCCGTTCTTTGTCTCTGTGATAGATCACTGAATGTGATAGACTCTAAATTCATCCAATTCGCTGAGAAGTCCTTAATTTTGACCTTCCTTATGGTGTGTAATACTCTATTGTGCATATGTACCACATTTTAAAAAATCCAGTCCACTTTTAATGGGCAACATGGTAGGTTCCATGTTTTTACTATTGTGAATAATGTTGCAATAAACATGCGTGTATAGGTATCCATAGGAGGGGGATTGCTGGGCTATATGGAAGGTTGATTTTTAGCTCTTTTGGGAATTTCCACACTGTTTTCCACAGAGATTATGTTAGTTTACACTCCCACCAACAGTATAGGAACATTCCCTTTCCCCCTCATTCTCTCATTTGGGAGCATATGGGAGCTTCGCTGAGCTGAGAGAGAGAGATGAGCTGTCAGGTGTTTGAGTAGCCAATAATAGAAGTTAGCCAGAACTGAAAGGGTCAAACCTTTAATTACTGCTGTGATGGAGTAAGCAAGAGTCTAAAACTAGAGGAAGCTCTGCCTCTCCCTGCTCCATTTGGTGCACAGGTCAAGGGTCAGGCCAAAGAGGATGATGATGAGGAGGAGAAGGAAGAAAAAGAAAGTCTAATCTGAAATCCAAAACCAAACAAGAACTTACTG
>NW_007013880.1:0-1330 GCF_000164805.1 Carlito syrichta
ACTGGCTCTACGTGATTGGGTAGAAGATCTGGTATTATATCTCCTTCTTACACTGATTTTCATCCAATTTTTCCATTTTAATCTCCACTTCATTCTCAATTTAACAGTTCTTTGGATCACTTTTGGGTTTTGGAGTTCAAATTTATTTTCTTCAGGGACTTCCTATTGCTGGTTAAAGATAGTTTTTTCAAAACTTAAGAACTAGTCCTGGTCTTCATTCTGTTTTCTAGTTCCTGTGAAGTGGCAATATATTGTTTTCTTTGAACTTAAAGTTATATGCCTTTTTGAAAGATTAATTAAAATTAAAGTAGTGGGGTTAGAAAAGGAAGGAGAGGTATGGATGTTTTCAATTTGCCTCATTTACTAGAACATGTGTCTAGTATTTCTTACAGTCAAATAATACAAAAAGTTAAAATGTAGCACTCTTTACATGCCTTTGTAGTTTTAAAACTTTATTTTGTTCAATGATTACACATTATATTTCATGAGTTTATGTTTGCTAGCTAATATTCAATAAATTTATCCTTTCAATAACAAAACAATTACAAAAATCTTTTTCGTCTAAATTTTTTCAATTATGACAAATATTTACTGCTTGAAGAAAAAAAGTACAGATATAAGTATCAGAAAAATTCCATCTTTGAATTATTATGTTTACTTTCAGTTATATTATCTAGCTTTTGATCTTGGTTGTTTTTCTCATTCTTGAAAAGCCTACTACCCAGCTCTCAGTTTAAATCAGAAACACTTTCCTGATAGTATTAGATAAGTCAGAATGGCA
The DNA here is from genome assembly GCF_000164805.1 of Carlito syrichta. NCBI lineage: Eukaryota > Metazoa > Chordata > Mammalia > Primates > Tarsiidae > Carlito > Carlito syrichta. The sequence continues at coordinate 782 of NW_007013880.1, forward strand.
AAGTTTCTATATAAGTGATGAACAAAAGATATTGACTGAAAGAATGAACTCACTAGAGAAACTATTAAGTGTTCTAAGATTAAAGAGTACATCAAATTGTAGTGATATAAAACTCTTTAAAAACATTTAGACCACTTTAACAAAAAAATAACAGGAATCAGTAGACTAGAAAACAAACTAAGCATTGTAGTTTGTGATCTAAGAATAAAACTGTGATTCTCTCTTTTAGGAATTATTGATTTTTAATTTAGAATATTGGAACCTAAATGTAGTCATGCATGTGTATATATCATGCACACAACCGTTTTTAAAAAGATAATCTCATGCAAATATATACATATAAAGAGAACAAGGAGAGAGAGAAAATGATCAATTTCATACTGAATATGAGCTAAATAGTATAAACTCAGGTATATTTCTATCCACTGAATCTATATGACAACAAATCAATATCATAGGCACCAGAATTAATCCACTTTTTAAACAGTCCATATCTTAATATTTTCTCATATACACATAAGGACTTATAACATTGAAGTAAATCACTTG
>NW_007013881.1:0-1255 GCF_000164805.1 Carlito syrichta
GATTTTTTTTTTTTTTTTTTTTTGGTGAAGAGATGTGAAGAAAGTGGGAGTGAGCCACAGGACTCTCCAGATGCAAAAATGCTCCAGGGAATGGAACAGTATAACCCTGGGTTAGAGTTTTCTTGAGATGTGCAACAAGTGGCAAGAGGCTAGGGTGGCTGGTAAGGTGTGTGCATGGGAGTCAATAGTTAGAAAGAAACTCTGTGAAGGGTGTGAGTGTGTGTATGTGTGAAGGAGAAAGGAGTCAAATTATGTGAGGCATTACAGAGTATTCTAGGATTTGAGTTTCCCCCTGAAATGTGAAGCCGCTGAAAGTGATAGGAAAGGGGGCGGCTTCAGCTTTCAAAGACTCAACTGCTGCTGTGAAGGGAACTGATATCGAGGGTAAGGGTTGGATGACGTAGTGTGGCCAAATTTATCATTTGTGAAGGTGTGCTTGAGATCTTAAGGCACTCTAAAAATCAAGACACCCACACCTATAGTAGGCAAATAATTCTGAATGTGGGAAAGAATTTTGTGCTCATTAGATAAATACTTTTGTAATTCATGATTTGTTAAAAGATATGATGTCAAATAGCCCCTTCCCCCTAACAAAACTTTGAAAAACTGGCATCTGATTACACTGAACATATTTATTAATGCATACATTTATATGCAGTGCCCTAAGGACTTTTAGTGAGGTTGGGCTCAAATTTAAATCTTTGAATTCACCAAAAAAATGCTTTCCTGCATATTTTCAGGAACTGACAAAATTCTGGGAGGCAATGTGCAATGTGAATTTGGACCCAGACTACCTAGGTCAAAGCCTGACTCTGCTATCTCATAGTGGGTGATCTTAAGCAAGTAAATTAAAATATATGGTGTAAGTTTCTTCTTCTCTAACATTAAGCCAATGGTAGTGTCAAGATCAAGAATTGTGTTAAATATGAACTTTAATAGATGTGGAGTGCTCAGAACAGTACTTAGTGTTTCTGACAGCTAGAACGTGTCCCACTTAATACGCTACCATCAAACTATTTCACTGACAGGGGAATCTTTAGGGTAGGAAAGACTTTAGGCCTCTTAGCTAAAATATTAGTGCTAGTGATATGTGTACTAGAGGATTTGTGTCACAAGGAAAGCATGTATATTAAACTTCAAATACTGATGCATAAGAAATGACAGGGGGGAAAGGAACCGGCTTCCTCTGGGTGTTGCAACTGGATAATCTAAAGTAAGAGAAATCGTACTTGCAAAGCAGATATTCCATAGCTCC
>NW_007013882.1:0-1188 GCF_000164805.1 Carlito syrichta
CATCTTGGATGACCTGCAAGCAGTTCCAGGGCTCATTGCTCTAGAAATGGTCACTGAACATATTTCACGCATTTTGCACGTCTTCCCGTTTTGGGATGACTTGAAGGAGATGTTCCTCGCGTCTCACGTCTCATTGCCTGGATTCTGGCACTTGACGTCTGGTCACCGACCTGCCCGCCTCTCCCTCAGTCTAGCCCCTGCCCCATCTCTCCTGGCCTTACTGCTGCTGCTGCGTACCAAGAGATGCTCTGGAATGGGGTGGCAGGTGCTTATGCCAGGGTCAGAGCCCATCAGAAGCATGCCAGCTGCCCCAAGCCAGTGGTTGGTTTCTAGTAAAGGGGATGGGTCTGGTATGCCAGGCCAGTGTGGGCTGGGTGCCAGGGTATGGGAGTGGGGGAGAGATGGAAACTAGGAAGGGGAAGCTGTTATCTTGTTTTAGACAATTACATCGGAGAGGAAACATGCTAAAACTTGGCTTCTGCTGCTCTTGCCTTTCTCTTGGAAATTTAGGGCAGAAATACATGTCCCTGTTTTCCCTTATTTATGTCGATGAAGATATTAATAAATGAGCGTTTTCAAAGCCTGTAAGATAGGAGCAAGTCCTTGTGTATTCTGAAGAGGAGCTCGAGTTTCCTGAGTACCTTTTAAGTGCCAGAGACTATGCTGGGGACTTTACGGATATTGTTGCGTTTTAGTAAAACAGCCTTGTGAGGTAAATGCGTTGCATGGGTGGATCTGGAATCTGGGCCACACTGAGGAAGGAATGTTTGAGTCCCACTTTAGCAAGCCAAGAGTGTGGAGTCACACAGTGATAGAATTTTAGAGCCAGGGGCAACCTCACATGTCATCTAGTCTGCTTTCACCCTAGCAGCATGGAGCAGTAAGAAGGGGCACAGGGGCTGGCATTCACACAGCTGACCTCTACCACTTGGTTCCTCCACTTCTGTCTTCTATATTATTTTGCTATAGAGACAGAAACTCGCTGTGTTGCTCAGGCTGGTCTCGAACTCCTGACCTCAAGCAGTCTTCCTATCTCGGCCTCCCAAAGTGCTGAGATGACAGGCATGAACTACCATGCGCCCAGCTGATTCGTCTAGACAGCTGATTCTGTTTTCTTGTTTATGAAACAGGAGTGGCAATAATACTTAATGCCGCACAGGTTGTAACGAGGGTTCAAAGAAGTGATGC
>NW_007013883.1:0-1198 GCF_000164805.1 Carlito syrichta
TCCACTCACCTTGGCCTCCCAAAGTGCAGGATTACAGGCTGAGCCACCGAGCCCAGCTGGAGAAAACATCTTTTGAAAGGTTTAAGCAGATCTTTGGTTTCACCTCTTGGGCAGGCCTTTTTCATTCTTTTGCTCTTGAAAAAGCATGTGAATTGTAATAAGAGCAAATGACTCTGAATAGTGCTCCTCACATGTGAATTATAATAAGAGCAAATGATTCTGAACAGCGCTCCCATGTGTGAATTGTAATAAGAGCCAGTAATTCTGAATAGTCCTCCCTATATGTGAGTTGTAATAAGAGCAAGTGATTCTGAACAGGGCTCCCATGTGGGAACTGTAATAAGAGTCAGCAATTCTGAACAGTGCTCCTCATATGTGAATTGTAGTAAAACTGGGATTACTGTGTGACTTGGTGTAACAGCTTCTTGTGACAGTTGTAACAAATTACCACTAATTTGGTGACTTAAAACAACGTATACATATTTTCATTCTGGAGGTCAGAAGTCCAAAATAATGCTCCTCATATGTGAACTGTAATAAGAGCAAGTGATTCTGAGTAGTACTACTCATATGTGAATTATAATAAGAGCAAATGAGTATGAACAGGGCTCCCATGTGTGAATTGTAATAAGAGCAAGTGATTCCGAACAGTGCTCCCCATGTGTGAATTGTAGTAAAGGGCAATGATTCTGAAGAGTGCTCCCCATATGCCAGGTATTATCTAAGCCCCACTCAACACATATCAACTCATTTAATTCTCAGCCGGGAGCTTGGGCAAAATGTCCACAAGACAATTCTCCAGGGAGGGGACCTTCTTGACACCCTTAGGTTGAGTTCCAGGGGAAATCTGAGATTAAAAACTTTGAGACTTAAATGGAGCTCATGGAAGGAGAAAACGTCTTTCGAAAGGTTTAAGCAGTTCTTTGGTTTCACCCTTTGGACAGGCCTTCTTCATTCCTTTAAGTTCTTAGAAAATTTTATAGATAGCCAAGCTAAGGCATGAAAAGGTCTTTAAATATCTCATTCAAGTATCTACACATTAGGTACTAGAGCTGGAATTTGACTCATACACCTGGCAGATTATGCTCTTTGTTACAACCAGCAATGTATTCCTAAATGGGTCTGTCTGTGACATAAAAGTAAAACTGGGATTACTGTGTGACTTGGTGTAACAGCTTCTTGTGACAGTTGTAACAAA